>NW_027186304.1:32975840-33029634 GCF_028583685.1 Petaurus breviceps papuanus | reverse complement strand
TCTATCTATCTATCTATCTATCTATCTATCTATCTATCTATCTATCTTATCTAATCTATTTTTCTGTCTTTCTATCTATCTATTGCTGTCATTTATATTCATATAGAGATATTTATCTCATTTATATCCAGAGCTACATCTCATTCCCAGATATAGCTATATCTCTATTTATGTATTCCAGAAGCATTTACATACAGATAATTGAGTACATGAGAACTGATGAGATTACAAAGTGAGATAGTGAGACAGTACAGATGACTGTTTTTTTAACCTTCTGTCCATAGATACATGGGGTCTGTGAAGTTAGATGTGAAAAAATATATTTCAATATAATTGGTTTCCTTTCTAATTCTATGTATTTTGTTTCACAAATTTAAAATAGTTATTCTGAGAAAGCATCCAAAGATTTCTCCAAACTGCCAAATCACAGAGAGAGAGAGAGAGAGAGAGAGAGAGAGAGAGAGAGAGAGAGAGAGAGAGAGATAAAAGAACAGGGCCCAGGATAAAATTCTAAGGAACATCTATGGTGAGTGGACATGACTTGTATTTTTCCTAATACCAAGTACAGGAGTCTTAGATGGTAATGTTTCATACATTTTTTGATTAGTAGATTCAGATAAGCAAATGATATATATTGACTAATGATAAGCTGTTATATATGTGTGTGTGAACATTGGTATATACATGAACAAACACATATAAAATGCACATATCTATGGGTATCACCTGTGCCCAAGGTCACCAAAGACTCTGGGCTTAATACTGGATCTAATATTGGGGATCAGACCCTAAGAATAATCTGACATTTTATTTCTCAATAAAATCCACTGGTTTCCTAGTACCACTAAAATAAAAGTACTTCTGTTTGTTATTTAAAGCTCTTGACAACATAGTAATAACCATATTTATGAGCTGATTATACCTTATTTTCTTCCATATAGCCTAAAATTTAGCCAAATTGGTCTTAGTCTTCTTTATAGAAAAAAATTTTTTATCTTTAACCTCTGTGCCTTTTGTACAGGCTATCCTGGATGCCTGAATGCACTCTTTCTTTCTTCACTTATGGATCTTAGACTCTAGTTTCCTTCAAGATGAAGCTTAAGGATTATTTTCTGTATGAAGTTTTTCTTCATCCTCCCAACTATGAGTGACTTACACATGTATACTAGTGTAAGTTGTGCAAATAGAATTTAAATTTCTTGAGTGCAGGAATTGTTCTGCTTTTCACTATGTAATGTCAGGACTTTTTAAAAATAGTACCTGGAGCATAATGGGTATTTAATAAATGTAATTTGGTTGATTGATTACTTGAGGATGTTCTGTTTCTTTGGTTCATAGGCCCTCCTGTAGAGTCATCATTTAGGGAAATCTCAAAAATCCAGGTTAACTATAGCTCTAAATGTTCTCAAATGTAAGTAACAAGATCCCTAACTCCCTCTAGTCATTCAAAATACAGTATAGACATTAGGTACATGAGTCATTATTTCATTTTCAGGGAAAATATACAATAATACAAAGGGATCATAGGAGCCCATAAAGAGGAATAGAAAAATGAAATACTAAAATGGTTCATTAGACCACGTGTGGAAGGTAAATATATGTTGAAGACTGTTGAGCAAAATTCCTTTTTCACAGTAACTATACTGTTAATGTAGGTCATGTCAGTAGTGGGGTGGACAAGATCCATTTCTCTTCCTCTACTGAGTCCCATGGTATAGCTTTAATACTTCAACTTCATGACAATCTTCCTTCCCCAAAGATCATGTGACAGAAGATGTTTTCTCCCACGAAGAAGCCAATAATGAAATGTTAAAATCTAGAAACCCTCACACTTTGGGCTACCTAAGAGGAAACTCCCAAATCTGGGGCTACCCAGGAAATATTCCTTCTCTGGCTACAAGGCTAGATTCTGAGATCATGCTTCCCAGTGAATTAAAATTCTGTCCTCCTCTAAAAACATGGTCAAGGCTAAGTAACAGTATCAATGAACTCCCCTCCATTCTAAGGTTGTATGCAATGATATATCTATTATTGCCATGTTCCAAGTTCTAACTTATGCTATCTCTCCCATACCCCTATGACTACACTGTGATCTGAATGTCCAAAGATAATAGGGCATTTTGAAATTCCAGGGAGATCACATGATCATATTTTATCATTGAAAAGGAGCTCAGAGGCCATCTAGTCAAATGTATTATTTCATAGATGAGGGAATTGAGGTGCAGAGAGATTTTTGTGCGTGATGACAAAAATTTCAAAATCATGATTTGAACATAGGTCTTCTTGATTCAAACTCCATGACTTTGCCTACTATATCACATTTCTTCTTCATGTCCCAGCTAGCTTTAATATACTGTTAGGGAAGAAAAGCTATTTTATTTTTAAATAATATTTTATTTTTCCCTAGTTATATGTAAAGACAATTTTTAACATTCATTAAAAAATGTTTGAGTTACAAATTTTTTTCTCTCACCCTTCCTCAGCACCCTCCTCCTGAGATAGGTTTATATCTCATTCTCTGAGATAGTAAGCTATATATAAGATAGGTTATATATATTCAGTCATGAAAAACAGATGATAATATTATCCATGTTATGAAAGAAGACAGATCTCCCCCCACCAAAAAAAAACTACAGAAAAGTACCGAAAGTGAAAAAGTGTGCTTCAATCTGCATGCGGATTACATACATCAGTTCTTTCTGTAGAGGTAGATAGAATTTCCTGTTATGAGTCCTTTGAAATTGTCTTGGATCATTATGTTGCTGAGTATAGCTGTTATCTACAGCTGATCATCGCATAGTATCATTGTTACTGTGTATAATATTCCCCTGGTTCTGCTCACTTCATTTTGCATCAGTTCATAAATGTCTTTCCAGGTTTTTCTAAAACCTACCTGCTCATCATTTCCTATAGCACAGTGATATTCCATTACAATCATATGCCACAACTTTTTCAGTCATTCCACAGTTGATTGGCATCCCCTGTTTCCAATTCTTTGCCACCACCAAAAGAGATGTTATAACTATTTTTGTATAAATAGTTCCTTTGCCCACCCCCCTTTTTATCTATAAGATATAGATCTAGGATTGGTATTGTTGGATCAAAGGGTACACAGAGTTTTATAATCCTTTGGCCATAGTTCCAAATTGCTCTACAAAATAGTTGAAGCAGTTCACAATTCCACTAACAGTGCATCAGTGTCCCATTTTTTTACATTCCCTTCAACATTTATTATTTTCCTTTTCTTTCATTTTAACCAGTCTAATGGGTATGAAGTGGTACCACAAAGTTGTTTAAATTTGCGTTTTTCTCATCAATAGTGATGTAGAAAAATTTAAGAAAAGCTATTTTAACAAGAAAATTCCTTCCCCTATCATTCCTTTCCATCCTACACACCTTCATTGACTTTCATTCATCAGTCACCTTGGAACCAACTGCTGGGAACAAATTAGGGGCATTCTGTGTGTCATTTCAGCAAGGCACCAGGGTACATAGATATTTCTGCAAGATTTTCACCTCAAATAACTCCTCTCCTTTCAATTCCATTAGATTATTGAGAAAACTAAGAAAAGTGATCAAGGATCTCCCTGATCAATCCCATGGTTAGTGTTGTATCCTGTTTCCACATCCCCACAATAATTTGATTCTATCAAAGGAGCTAGTCCTTTATTTTCTAATTTCCATAGACCATTAATTTAGTCTTTTTCAGTCCTCATATTGCTCAATTTCCTATTTTCTTTCCAAACTGCTTCTGGGTTCCTTTAAAAATTCCTGGCTTCCTATGAGAATTCCTTATGTACAATTTTGGAATCTGAAACTAACAAAAATGTTCTAGTAAATCCAAAGGTGAAAATGGCATACTGTTGAGAGTACTCCTGAGGAGGCAAATTATCAATATCCAATATCCCGCCTTTGAGTCAACCAGTGTGCCGATTCTTTTTCCCTTTGAGAATGAAAATATGCATGAGAATATGGACCATCTAATAAATCAGAGCTTATGGGCTAATAATTAAAAGCAAATCCGAATGGGTATTAGAATTAGGGAAGAGCTGTCTTTTTTCCAGTTGGAATATAACCAGGTTTTGGAGCTTTCACAGATTTCTCACAGGCAAGCTTGCCCTTTGGGCAGAAATTTCCTCAACATTTTACTCTTCTTGTTAGCCTTTCACAAGAGTATTTTTGGATGTTATCAACAGGTCCTTATCCCAACCTCCCCAAGACACTACTAGTGTTAGCCATGTTCCCCACCTGGATGTATGGAGGGAGAGTGGAGGTAAAATAAATTGAATCTGGCACAGATTAAGTGGCATCCAAGTTGGGAGGACAGTAGGGAATACTCTCAAAATACAGCCATGGATCTGTGGAATAGCCATATACAAGAGGTTGAGACCAGTTTTTCAGTCAGAAAATTCAATGCCCAGGGAATACAAAAGAAATTTGAAAGTCAAATGGAAGTGTCAGAAAAGTGATACTTTGACCAATACCACCCAATTCATTAAATTACAATCCATTTTATTGGTTAGTGTTGCTGTCTCCTGGATGCGTGATGTGACTCATTTCCAGAAGGTTTTAACTCCTAATTCAGCCTACCCACCTGAGTCCTGAGACATATCAATATTATTAATAAAAAAATATATTTTCCTTTGTAATAGGAAGATTCTATGATATATGACATTCACATTTCCTAAGGAATTGTTTTCATTTAAGGGAGATATGGAGCCACTTTTGACTTGATCTTTCAGACCCAGCATATGGAATATAATTTGTCATTCATAACAATATTTTACAATTATAAATCACAGGATTTAAACTTAGAATGATCTATATTTATTTGGGTCCTTATTATTTGACCAGCTAACATGGTCGGTTACTTTTTACCACTAAATAACAGGTAAATTCCTTGGTAAAGCTGTGTGTGTGTGTGTGTGTGTGTGTGTGTGTGTGTGTGTGTGTGTACCCATACATAGATAGCCCATCATGTAAATTAAAAACAAATGAACATTTTAAAAATTATTTGATTGCATTTTCCCCTCCATTTAAAACTGATTTAAAAAATCAAATGTGACAGGGAGAGAAAGAAGGAATATAATTTTCCAAACTGCCTCTTACTTTTTATCTAACTTAACTAACTTCATGAGGATTTGGTATACCTTTGAAGAATAGATACCAATGAGAATGAAGGCAAATCTCTTGTTAAAATATTATTTCCTTAAACTAATTACTAAGCTTAATCTAGGTTTTTTTTAATGAATGAGTGTACTTTTATTTTTCAACATTCATTTCCATAAAATTTTGAGTTCTAAATTTTCTCTGCCTCCTTCCCTGTCACCCTCCCCAAGACAGCATGCAATCTGATAGAGTTTCTACATATACATTCACATTAAAGATTTTTATATTAGTCATGTTGTAAAGAAGAATTAGCTTAACCTTTTTTTCTTTTCTATTTGTTCCACTGAAGCATTTGTTTCTCACTCTCTTAACTATCTGAGAGGGAAAAAAAAGTCTTGATCTTTGAATAGTGATGAAATAGGAAAATAAAGGCATATTTAATAGTCTTTATTTTTCTCTTCCCACATATTCTAAAGATGTGGTTGGTAATATTGTTTTTTTCATTAAAAAGGTCTTTATTTCCCTTGATGTCTTCCCACAACATTGCTGTCTGGAGGCATTAAGCTCCCAGCTTCTATCAGATGAAAATGCAAGCCTTTAACAATTTGGTCTCAAGTGACATGGGTTGATAATGGTATGTGAAGGCAGCAAACACTTCTTTTTTTCCTTCTTGTCTAAAAGTTCTTAAGGGCACCAATGTCAATAATTTCTAGAATAGCGCAAATGAGAGGAATACCTAGACAAATACTCAGTTATATGATTGATCAACCAATCAAAAGACATTTATTAAGTTCCTACGACATACCAGACAGTGTGTGACAATATTGGAGGAAACAAAGGGAAAAAAATAGCCTCTACCTTCATGAAACTTACAGTCTATCTGAGGAAATAAGGTGTTTATTAAATGAGATATTTACACCTGTAAGTAGGAGTTATATAAAAAGTCAAAGCAATTGATCATAAAGACAAGATGCCCAAAGAAATAATACCAATTAGACAGGGTTAAGGAGAACATAATAATGAACAAACATTTAGTAAGATTTATGTGCCAGGCATTATGATAAGTACTGGGAATACAGAGAAAGGCAAATACACAGATTCTGCCCTCAAGGACATCACATTGTAACGAGAAAGATACCAAGCAAAAAATTGGACATACAATTATACAAGATATATGCAGAGTAATTATAGAATTATATAAGATACATACAGCATGAATGACAGGTGATCTCAAAGGTAACCGCTAGGTTTTGTAGGGGGAGGTGGGAAATACCAGGAAAGGCTTCTTGTGGAAGGAGAACAGATTTAAAAAGCAAAATACCATAATGCAGAAAATAATACAACAAAGCATTGCAAAACAAAGCTGTATGGATCTCTCATTAGGCAAAAAAACAATCAGGAGAATCCACAGGATATTGCAAAAATAAAAAATGTTTCAATCCAGAAGACACATAATGGTTAATTTACTAATTTCAGGAACAACAGAAATATAAAAATACAAAGAATAATATAAGTACAAAAAGAAAAGTATGTGTTAATACCTCAAGAATATTCCATAGTCACAAGAACTCACTAAAGGGAAGGGAACATTTTATTCCAAAAATCAGACTTTCAAACTTGAGTGCCAAATAACACACTTGAAAAACTGACTTCACTTAATAATGAAATCTTGAATTATATGTAGGTCAAAGGGCAAATTGCAGGAAACAAACTATGTAGAAAAGAATGACATTGAAAGGATAATATGCTAAAATTTCTTAGGTAAAGTTAAAGTGGTTCTCAGAGGGAGAAAAAAGCATATCCTTGAGAACATAAAATAACTAAATAAAAAACCAAATTATTATTCAATTGAATTTGTAATTTTAAATGAGAAAATCAACAAATTAACAAAAATAAGTACAAGAGAAAATTTTAACAATTAGAATAAAATAGATTCTTTGAGAACCAAGAAGTCTATAAAATTGATGAAACTAAAAGCTGACATTTGTTTCAGAACACTAACAACATGGACAAACCTTTAGCTAATAAACTAAATATAAATAAAGAGAAATCACAAGAGAGAATAAATAATAATTATCAGAACCTATACTCCAAGCACAAAATTACATCTCATAATTTGAAAGAAATATGTCTGCATAACCACAAAATTTTAGAGTACCAAATACATCTCTTAATAGAAACGGAAATAACAGTTATGTAAAAACAATCAGAACTGAATTCTGTGAAGTTATAATGACCAAGCTTAACCTCCCCTGCCAAAAAAAAAAAAAGATATAAGAGATAGGAATGTACTTCCCTTCCTTCTTTGTGGAAGTAAGGGAACATTAATGTTGGACATTGCATATAATGTTGCATTTGTTTGATATGTTTAGCAAGGACCTTACTTATTCTCATTGGGTCTCAGTTCCCTTAGCAATAAAGTAAGGAGGTATGAAGGGATCATGAATTAAGAAGTAACTCAAGGGGTGGCCAGGTAGCACAGCAAGTAAGAGCACCGGCTCCAGTGTTGAGAAGACCTGGAGATCGAATCCCGGGCTCAGACACTTAGCACCCACCCAGAAACACCTGGCCGTGTAACCTTGAGCAAGTTACTTAACCCCAATTGCTTAAAAAAAAAGAAGTAACTCAAGTGCTCAAAAGATCACAGGTAAGGCCATTTATCACTCAGAGGGATGCGAGCATTTTACCCCCAAGCCCTTCAATCTCATGGACAAGTATGAGGAATGGGACAGGAAAATGATGAGATGTATACTGTGGTTGAGAACAGAGCTCTAGGTCTGTCTCTGCATTTATATCTGATTGTTGTTGCTGAGCAGATTTATAGGAACCAAAGGGAGAAACCCTCCCCCCAGCCCCCTTTCACGAGGCATTGTGATTAGAAAAATTTACATACCTGGATTATGTGAAATTTGCTGAATTTATTATGATTACATGAGCTTTGCCTAAATCAAATTGACTAAACCAGTTATTGGGTGCACAGGCAGATCATCAGTGATCAAACATGGAGTCACTTCTTTCAACTAGGGTCTGTTTGGCTAGTAGGCTACTGAGGTCACTTCTAGCATTGGATCTAAGTTCTCTTTCATTTCTACTTTACCAAGCACAGGTTTCTTGTTTCCTGTCCACAATTGTTCGTGATAGAGAAGATTCAGAAATCATGGTATACCACTACAAGGGCAGTGGAGCACTATTGCAGTAGTATTTGAGGGTAATCCTGATGTGAATTTAGTAGGTGATAGGCAAAGGAAAAATTATGGCTTATTGCCATGGACTTGCAATCCATGGGCATATAATCAGGGAATTTGTATTGCCTGGTTTAAGTCTTACCGACATAAAAATAAAGGGAATAGATATGAGAAATATGAAGTCTTTTTTCTATACACATTCTGAATGCATTCTTTATTACTGAAGTTGTAGGCTTAAATTGATGCATATCATGGTTTGAAAATCATATTCATTGAAAACAAAGAACAGAAATTTTATCCAGTGAGTTCAGTTATATTTGTTGGAGGAGGGTGCTTCAGGGCAAAAGTTGCTGGCTTCTTCAGGGTTAGCCAGTCCTTTTTAGTCTCACTAGTTGAATTACATGGCCATCACAGGACAATGGGGTATTGTGCCTAGCTCTACTGGGCTTCTTTACGGTTTTTTCTAAGTAGAATGTTTGGGACCATTGGTAGTGGGGCCCAATTAACAGGCATGCAAGATGATTGATGTTAAATAGATTACAACTTGCATAAGAATTTAGAATGAAAACTCAAATGGTAGCAGAATAAAAAGAGTTCAGAAATCAGGCTTAAATATTCAAGACTCCTCTGGCTGTGATAGCTAGTTAAGGTCTTAAATCACATGATATGTTTGAACCACCCCTGAAATTGTAAGCACCAAAAGCTGATAGACTCATCCCTATGTAAATGGAGAAACCACGTAGCATCCCTTGGAATCCTGAGATGGCCCTACAGAGTAACTCAGCAGAGACGTCAATAGAGAATACCAAAGAACATCTAAGCAGAGAGAAAATAGCATTACAGAGACAACAGACAGCAGAATAGCAGAAGATTCCAGCTCAGTGGAAGGAAACATTTTGCCACAGTGCAAAGTGTTCAATTTGTAGTTAGAAAAGTCTGGGTTTGGGTCTCTGACACTTCCTAGCTGAATGCCATAAGGAAACCATTTAACTCTGTAAGCCTCATAGTGATTTACCAGAAACAAACATGTCACTTGCTCTTGTGTCTTTCTCTTTGCATATAAATTCTTGGGCAATATCCCCTCTCCAAAAGGCGGTGTTTTGCAACCCAAAGGAGAGAGGAAAAAAGAATTTATTAGTTGCCTATGACATGCCAGGAATACCTGTATAATCTCATAAGAACCGTGTGATGGATGCTATTGTTATTCACATTTTACAGCAGAGAAAACTGAGGCACACTGAAATTAAGTGACTTAACCAGCATCACATAGCCAGTAAATGCTAAGGTCAGAAATGAACATAACTCTTCTTACTTCCAGTCCCAGTGCTCTATTCACTGTGACATCTAGTTGCCTACTGTGCTCTTTCTACAAATGGGAAGGGAGAGATAATTTTCCTTGTTACTCACCTTAATATACTTCTTAATTAATGTCTTTTGCTTTGAACTACTCTGTCTTTTGGTTGGCTGATCAAAGAAACATTTTGATGGGGACTAATAAGCTATGGTTTTAAATGAGTGTTGCCTCATATTCTATTGATGACATACACCTGGGGGAAACCGTTAAGGGGAGGGGCACAAGTCAAGAGGGATTCTGCCTCCACTCAGTTTTATGTAGTTACATGTGTTAGAGAGACAGTATAGTATAAGGAAATGTGTGCTAATTTTGAATTCAAAAGACTAGAGTTAAAACTAGCTCTCATTTACTAACTGTGACATAAGAGACAAATCACTTAATATTTCTGGGCTCAGTTTTCTCTTATTCAAAATGGGGGGAAATAATATCTATACTCTCTCAGAGAATGGTTGAGGGAAAAGCAATTATGATATTTAAAATGTTATGCAAATAGAATTTATTTTTGTTGGGATAGGATAGAAGTAAAACCAGGTCTATATGCTAACAAAGCAGTTGCGAAGATAGACATCTGAAGAAAGGGTGAATCAGGTCCCCTACAAAGAAGGCTCAAAACATTAACAATGACCTTTTGAAATAGTTCATCTCATTCATCATTTTCCTACTTCTGCATGTCTTCTAGTAAAGGGAAAGAAGGAACAATTGGGAGGTAAGTATCACCTTACAAAAACAGCAGTGAATTGAAAACAAACAGATATGGGAGTGTTTGAAAAAAACAAAACTGGAGGGTAATCTAAGCAGCAGGGCCAGATGGCAGACACAATAGGGTATTAAAGAGAACCACCTTGAGAACTTCCTAAACCTAAGGGCTTAAGGAAGTAATAAATCATGGAAGACTGGGGAGAAGGGAGGAGAAGGAAATTAGGACAAGGATAAAGTGGGGAAGGAGAATCCAAGCTTATTCAATGAAGAGAAAAAATACAGCAGGCAATCCAACTAAAAAGTATTGGAATAATGCAGACCTTTACTCTAAACATTTTGTCAAGGAAGAATATGAGAGTTAACAGAAAAGAAAACCAAAACTATAAACTTCTAAAGCGCTGTATTGTCATTTAATAGGGGGCACTTTTGAAAAGAAATTCTGGGGACCCTTCCCCAGCTGAGCAAAAAGGAAATGGATTGCTGGGATGGAAGCATACTATTTGCTCTCCTTTTCTTTCATTATTTTGTTTTGTTTCTTCTTTCTTGTGGTTCTTCCCATTGGTTCTAATTCTTCTTTACATCATGATTAATGTGAAAATATGTTTAATATGAATGTATAAGTAGAACCTATATCAGATTGCATACAATCTTGGGGAGGGAAGAATAGATGGAGGGGAGAAAATTCAAAATTCAAAATCTTATGGAAGTTAAAAATAAATTATATGTTAAAAAAAGAAATTCTGTCTTGCAAATCTGATTGTTGTCTTCCTCAAAGAAATAAAGAAATAGAACTGAATGGTACATTACCAGCCATGTCCATCCAACAATTCAGTAAAAATAAGTAATTTTTTTTGCCATAATCATATGAAAAGTACAAGGTTAGGGGCTGCATATACAAAGATAAACACCAAAGTCTTTGTCTTCATGGAGCTTACAATCTAATACACACAAATACGTTGGTGTGTAATGTAGTTAGTGGCAAAGAAGAAATCAAGACAAAATTGACATTTTGTCTATGCATCCAGATAATTTGACATTTAAGGAAGGGAAGTTCACTTTTAGCTTGAGCTGGGTGAGGAGGATCAAGTAAGGTTTCTGATATATAGCTGAAGCAAGAAGTTTAGGTCCCAGATTTTGTGGCTCATTTAAAAGTCAAATTCTGATACTTTGAGGAGAAGACATCACAAGAAGTATAAATATTATTTTTTATCAATGGTCTGAATCCTGGATTTATTTTTGGAAGAACTATCTTTTGAGTCCCACCTCTTTCCTGATTATCTTATGATCTTGAACAAGTCTCATCACTTTTTTTGTTGCCTCAGTTTGCTGAAATATCACACAGTCAATAAACATTTATTAAGCACCTACTCTGTACCAGGTACTTTGCTAAGCACTGAGGATACAAAAAAAAAGAGTAAAAGATATGCCCTGCTCTAAGGGAACTCACAATCTAATGAGTAAAACAAGAGATTGTATTAGATTGGCCCTAATGCCTCTGCAACACTTTGATTTAGTGATAGAAAATGCATTGTGAGCCTTAACTAAAGCCATTAGAATTGGTTTAGAATGTTGATAAGGAGCCAGACTTATGATTTCTTTCATACAAAAAACCTCTGAGTAAAGAAACTCTTTCAACCAATTCAAGTTAGTACCTTTTGCTCAAATGAAAGACTTAGAAAATTGCCTAGAGCACAGACTGATTGTCACTTGTTTAGAGTCACATGGCTGATATATTTCAGAGACAACCTGAATGCAGGTTTTCTGAGAGTTGAGGCCAGTTTACCATTCATTACTTTGCATATCCCTAATAATATGTTTATTATCACAAATAATTTTACGTTTAATATAATTTAATAAGCATCAAAACCCTTCTATGGGTGAGGCATACAATATATAAAGTACAAAGGTAATGCAGAGTTATATTATGACAAATGAGAAAGAAATGAGATTTTGTTTTTGCAAGTTCTTAATCACCTATAAACTTTCAATAATGTAAGAGTATATTCAAAATAAGATATGTACAAGATAAACAGAAATTTCTCCTCTTGGTAATTCAGTCAAGTAGAAAATACATTGACCTAGAAATTAGACCACCTGAGGAAATTTGGAGTAGGTAGACTTCCATGGACAAGTCCTCTCCACAAAACAAGGAAGACAAATTCCCAGAATTCCAGGTCACTGGACAGAGGGATTACTGTTCCCCTGTCCATGTGAAAAAAAGGAAGAAAATACAGATTAGCCAGCAGGCTGCTGGAAATGTCTCCTTGCTCTTTGGCAGGAATCTGCTTAAACCCCTCCCTTTGACAAGGATATTAAGAGTATAAATAAGTTTTATAAAGTGTTTTGGACCTGTTGAAAGAAAGATGCTATATTAATCCCAAGATGATGATGCTGTTTTGAATCATAAAACTCAGAGATAATAGAGCAAAGATCCTATTTTATTAATAAAGGGAATTGCATAGGCTTATAGGATTTACTATCAGAAGGAGATTTGGAAACCTAGTCCAGGGTTTCTTAATCAGGGATCCATAAACCTGATAGATTTTCAGAGGTCTGTGAATTTTTTAAATATATATTTTGACAACCTTATGCCGATATAATTGATTTCCTTTGTAATACTATGTATTATATTTTCTTCATTTAAAAGCATTATTCTGAAAAAAAAAGGGGATTTCAATAGACTGCCAAAGAAGTCCGTGGCACAAAAATGGTTAAGAAATCCTTATAGTCAAACATTCTCATTTAATGGATGAGGAAACTGAGGACCAAGTTATTTAGTGACTTGCCCAAGTTCTTACAGATAGCAAGAAGCAGAGCCAGGAATCACATGCAGTACTTCCTACTTATTTCAAATACAGTGAAACTATTTTTCTGTGTTTCTCTATCTCTATTTCTATGATCTCTATCTGTCTCTGACTCTCTCTTCCTTTGTCTCTTATCTCTAACTCTTTATATCTACTCTTGTCTCTATATACACTTTTAATGGTCTCTACTATGTACTACACATACATTATAATTTTAGAATATATTCTGTAAGAGATATGATAACTGCTCTTTAGTGGAAATAAAGAATATGTATACTATATATGTATGTTTCATTATGGTAATATATATGTATATATATATGATTTTAGAATTTTCATTAAAGTAATGCTCTCTAATCGAAATACAGAAAATGATAGAATCCCAAGTCAAAATTTCTTTGATTTCATGTAGCACTTGGTATCTGCTATATGTTTTGATTATATTTCAATTAAAAATATTACCTATTGCATTTGTCTCACATATTTATCATATACTGATGAATATGAGTGCATGTATTCCCTGTCCCCTCCATCTACATTTATAACAATACTTTGCTTAAGAAATAGTTGTTGAATATCATTTATTACATACCCATTGTGTGCAGGTGCATAGCACAGTGTTAATCTTTATGGAGACTTAGATAATTTAAAATTTGACAAACATCAAAAAATTTAAAGAGGCCATGTTAGTGTTCAGCACCTCCTAAGACCAGTGGAATGTTTGATTGTGTATGGCTAAAACAGGGAGGGAGGGAGAGAGGGAGGGACGGAAGGAGAGAGGAGAAAGGAGAGAGGGAGGGAGAGAATGAGAAAGAGAGAGAGATAGAGAGGCAGACAGAGAGAGAGAGAGAGAGAGAGAGAGAAAGAGAGAGAGAGAGATGATTTTGGGGGAGTAAACAATCTCCCATGGGAAGATTTCCTCCTTTTATTTCCCTTAGAATCTTTGTACCCATGATACTGCCTGTTGTCCTTAAATTTAGGCCATTTCTCTAGTTACCTGTTCAATTATTGAGGGCACAGTTTAGCAAGGACATTGATAAGTTTTAGAGTATCCAAAGGATGTAGATCAGAATGGTAAAAGACTTTTCAGATCATGCCAAGTAATAAGGTGTGTATATGCATATATTTTCATGTGTGTACATATATGCACAGGTGTATATATAATGACACACATTATGATAGCTCATATTTATTGTTTTAAGGTTTGGAAAGAAATGTAGGCATACTATTTCATTTAATTTGTACAGTAATCCTATGAAGCAGGTGCTAGTGTTAGCCCCAATTTTTTTTGGAAGGGGGGAAGGCTGGGCAATTGGGATTAAGTGACTTGCCCAAGATCACGTGGCTAGTAAGTTTTAAGTGTCTGAGGCCAAATTTGAGCTCAGGTGCTCCGGACTTCAGGGCTGGTGCTGTATTCACTGCGCCCCCTAGCTGCCCGTAGCCCCACTTTTTAGACTAGGAAAATGAGTGAGTATCTGAGGCATGATCCAAGCTCAGTTCTTCTTGACTTCAACCCCAGATATGAATCACTTAGGAACATCTAACCTAAAGAGGAGAAGACTTAAAAAGGAATGTGTTAAATATCTTCAAGTATTTGAAAGCCTATCACTTGTATTAAATTTGTTCCCTTTATCCCCAGAAGGTAGAATTGGAAAGTAGAGATTGCATAGAGATCGATTTAGGCTCAATGGAAGGAAATAGTTCCCATGGCTGCCTTAGAAGATAGTGAGTTCCCCTTTCCTGAGGGTTTTCCAGTAAAATCTGGATGCCCATATGTCTGATTCATTCTAATGTTTCAGATATTGTTTAAAATAGGATTTCTCTGAGGCCCCTTCCACAGCTAAGATTCTGGATTCTGCTTTTTGCCCATGAATAATTTTTAACTCATGAATTGTTATTGTTTTATGTCAACTCAGGTATCTGAGGCTGGCAAGAATCTGTTTTCCTACTATTAAACTTTTTAAAGTTTACTTCTGATTGGTCATTATATCTGCCAACTTTGTAGCTATGGTGAGACATTTTGCTAATTCCACCTTCTTTCTTCTCTCTCAAGTTGCTGGAATTGGGTTTCCTCTAATGTCAAGTCTTTCATAATTTCATTTTGCCTTTGCTGTCCTCTCACTACATCTCAAATGACTTAAGTACCACTCAAATTTGGACCTAGATGTCACTTCTTCAGTCCTTGTCTAGGCTGTCTTAGAACAATTTCCCCTCGAATGACCTCTTTTCTCCTGTTCATTAGTCTGAATTTGAGTTTTCTTTTAAATTGCAGTTCCTTAAGAAGCTTCCTCTGATTCATACCAGCTATTTCCCAATTTGTCTACATAATCCCTAAATAATGTTTCCCTTATAAATTACCTTTTTGAGAGTATTTTTGCATATATCTGTAAATTCTATATCCTTTCTCTTTCATCTAATTATGACCTCATCAAGGAAAAAGAATTATGTATAATTACTCATATATGCCCCAAGTATGTAAGATTTAGAGTCCAAAGGATTGTCATCAACTCATTTTATAGATGAGGAAACCAAGGACCAGAGAGATTAAATGATTTACCCAAGATCACTCAGGTAGGAAGTATCAAAGACAAGATTTTAACTCGAGGGGAAGAAATGTGATGCAACATAAACTTGGAATCTGGACTTGAGTCAATTCCTGAATGCACTGTCTCTTTAAACCTGGTCAAGTTGAGAAGCTTTCTAGGCCACAATTTCTTCTTCTGTAAAATGAGAGGGCTGGATTAGAAGACCTCTAAAGTCCCTTTCAAAGCTCTAGCTCTTTGAACCCCAAATTCCAAATGTAGTACTGCCCCATGCTATTTCAATGCTTTTAACCATAGGTGGAATTCTAGCATAGTACAGAAAACCTTTGTGATCTTAATTATTGATTGTTGAAGATTGAATTTTAGGTGACTGAGGATAGGATGGATTTGGAGGTAGCCAAATGAAGAGTGACAAGATGAGAATGGTATTAGAATAATATATGGAGTATGGGATTTACTTGTAGACTAAAGAATTCCTAAAGGAATGGACAACATTGAAGAACTACACAGGATATAATGTCTGCTCTACACCTATTACTGAGCCCTAGCTGTTTTGGCAGCTAGATAACCAGGTTTCTAAGGCTTAACTCAGCACAGCCGTGTAAAAATAAGTTCTGTGTGTCTATATAAATCCCCAATCAGTAGCTAAAGAGCTGGAGTCAGGAAGACCTGAGTTCAAATCTAGCCTCAGGTACTAACTAGCTATGTGACCCTGTTCAAGTTACTCAATCTGTTTCTGCCTCAGTTCCCCCAACAATAAAAAGTATTCAATAATAGCACCTACCTTTCAGGGCTGCTATGAGGATAAAATGAGTTAATATTTGTGTTGCTCTTAGTACAGAATCTGATACATAGTAGGAATGTAATAAATCCTTGTTCTCCCCTTCCCCATTTGCATTTCAACCACATGTCCCTAGATAGTTTTAAGATTTTATGGGACAAGATCCTGAAGCTGGCTTGTTTTTCAATATGATAATCTCCCCCAGATGGCACTAATACCAGTTCAATTAATAAATTACTATCTTTCTTATAATCCAGATTTTCTTCAATAATCAATGTTTACCAGATCATTTCTAATTCCTCAAACATAAGTTTCTTTTCTGAGTCATAATTAGATTGAGTATTCTTTTATTTCAACATAAGCAGAAGATAGTTTGGGCTGAATTAAAATGGGAAAAATGTTTGTGAAAATTCCTAATTGTCATCTAAATTTACTTCTCATTTTTTTTTTTTGCCTTTTGGAGGTCACTTGGGGTTAAGTAACTTGCACAAGGTTACATGGCTAGAATTTTTTTATGAGTGTTAAATGTCTCAGGCCAGAACTGAACTCGGGTCCTCCCGACTCCAAGGCCAACGCTTTACTCATTGCGCCACCTAGCCGCCCCTTACTTCTCATTTTTTGAGCCCACTCAATCAATGGATCATTCAATAATCATTTATTTCATTAAGTGCCTACTCAGGTATTGTGTTTGGCACTGAGGATACAAATACAAAATGCATATTTATGAAATACAAAATGAGATAATCCCTACTTCAAAGAAGCTTGTAATCTAATGGTGGTCATAACCAATACATATCTATATTTATCTCTCTCTATATATACATATATACAGAATAAACATACAAGATAATGAGGGAGTATACTAGCATCATGGAGATAAGGAAAATGTGGTACTTGAACTGTGTCTTGAAGGAAGAGGGGAATTTTAAGAAGCAGAGGTGAGAGTGCATTCCAGGCATGAGAGACAAGCAGTGAAAAGCCACAGAGATGGATCATGGAGAATGGCACATGAGGAGCAAGTTAAAAACCAGTTTTTCTAGACTGGAGAGTAGAGAAGGCGGGCAATACGCAATCAGGTTAGTGACACAAATTGAGGACAGGCTGTGAAGAATTTTGAAAGCTAAAAAGAGAAATCTATATCTTATTGATGAGGCAATATGATACCAATGGAGTTCAGATTCTATGGAGGCTAAGACTTGCAACAGGCCAAATAGGAATCCAATGAAATAGTCCAGGGGAAAGGTGATAAGGAATGAATTAAAGTGGTCACTATGAGCAGAGACTTGTAATTGAGAGATTTTCTGGAGATAAGAACAATGATAATTGTCAATTAACTGGGAATGTTAGGTGAGTGTAAAAGAGAAATTGAGGATGATGTGAAAATTGCAAGTTTGAGAGACTGGAAGGACGATGGTACTTTCTACAGAAGTAGGGAAGTTTGGAAGTTTAGTGGTTGAGTGCAAAGATGAGTTCTATTTCAGACATGTTAAGGGTTAGTACCTACAGGAAATTCAGGATGAAATGTCCAATAGGCAGTTTGTAATATGAGACAGGAGCTCAGAGGAAAGATGGGAGCTAGATAAAAAGATCTATGAGTCATCTTTATAGAGATAATCCTATGAGAGCTGGGGACAGAGAGGGTAGAGAAAGGGGGGCAAGAAAGCCTAGTACAGAACCCTTGAGAACACTTCCAGTTAAGGGGTGTGATAAACATGTTAAGACATTAAGGAAATTAAGAAAGCCATTATACTAGAAGGAGGAGAATTGGGAGGAACAACTATACAAATGTACGAAGCAGCCAAGTTAGGTAAAACAAGAGCTAAGAAATGATCATCATGTTTGGCAACTGAAAGCATTGGTAAGTTTGATGAAAGCCATTTCTGTTGAGTGATGAGGTTGAAAGCCAGATTACAAAGTAAGAATGGAAGTGCTAGAGCATACAAAGTGGCATTTGTGAAAGAAAAATGAGTATTGGATGGAACATTTCTTTAGAGTACAAGGGATATGGTCTCAATAATAATCTTTCCAGGGCGGCCAGGTAGCACAGTGAGTAAGAGTACCGGCTCCAGTTTCGGGATGATGTGGGGATCAAATCTGGGCTCAGACATTTAGCACCCACCCAGAAATAACTGGCTGTGTAACCTTGAGCAAGTTACTTAACCCCAATTGCTTTAAAAAAAATAATCTTTCCGAAGAGGCTTCTAAGGTTAAGTTTAAAACTAATTCTTACCTGAGGTCTTATTAGATATATTTCATTGTAGTTACTAGAATGCTGTGGATCTAGTTAATTCCAATCTTAAGGTTTTTCAGCCGTCATTAGAGCTGGCCAAATATGTCATATATGCCCTTTATTTTTCTGCTTGTTTTGTTTTTGATTTCTTATTTTTGTGTTTGGTAGTGCCTTTGGTCAGATAATGAACAAAAAGGGCTGGATCTGAGGCAATAACACTCCATTTGGCTAAGATTAAACAACAGTTAAAATATATGAACCAAATGATAATGTGCCTAGATTTCATTCCCTCATTTCTAGAAAGCCCTGAAGCACAAAGATTGTAGCTCAGTCATAGATTGTTTCCATTCCAAAGAAAGCTAGGTTCACTTCTGGAGATGTGGGCTTTACATTCTACTCTAGACAGACTCAAGATATTTCCAAAAGTCACAGTCCTTTTGTAGTTCAGTTCTGGATCTAATTCTATACTAAGAGTGAAACTTCTATGGTCTCTGTAGGGACTTGAGAATGAAATCATTTTACTTGGCCCATAAAAACAGGAAAGAAAATTTCTAATGCATTATCTTTGTAAAGTCAATTAAAGTCTTTGAACTTTCCAATTCTAATTTTAGAGATAGGAAAATGAATATTTCCCTACAAGGCAATTCCCACAAGAGGTATGAAGATTAGCTGGGGTTGGGAGTTTGGTTATTGGTGTGAAAGGTACCATGTTATTACAAAGCATTAATATCCCTGACCATCTCAGGTGTGCAGTGAGCCTAGATTCTGTATTGTTCATATTGTTCATAATGCTATTACTTATTCCCTGAACAGAAACAACTTCTATACTAAAACAGGCTACATCATCTTCCTTGGAAATTCCTTAAATAGTCTATGAATTGACATTTTGTATGGCCTTCCAGAAAAAAAAAAAAAGACTGGAGCAAGGAAGAGATCTTGTTACTTGTGAGAATTTGGATACAGTTTTTTTTTAAGGAATGTTTTCATCTCTTATTTGATGAGCAACTTTTTAGTGCATGATGTCCATGAGCTGAAATTCAAACTGTTATAATCACACATCTCTATTAAATCTAATACTTTTTACTTTTTTTTACAATACAGAATCATATTCTAATATTATACATAGTATTTCTGCAGCTGAGGAAATTTCAAGAATTGTTATCAAAATATGTGAGAGAGCTGCTCTGGAAACCAAAACAGACCTAGGAAGCAATTGCATCTTCTATTACACATCTAATTTGCACTTGAATAAAGTTAGATTCACCTGAGCATTAACATTGGAATCTAATTTTAGTTGGGGCTTAACAGCTCATTGCCATTCCAATGTAGATTGCAAGAGAAAGCAAGGAGTTTGTAATTAAAGGCTGTGTGGCTTTATGACAAAATAATCTTCATGCCAACAGAGATTTGGGCAGCACGCATGTGATCCAACTAAGCTGTACTTTCTACTCACTTGAGCTATTAGATACTACCAAAAAACTTCTCTTAGGACTCTATTTCTTCACAAGCAATGCTAGGCCTTTATCTCTTCCATATGTTAGAGCAGGGTCCTTTCTATGTAGGAATGAAATTTATAATTGAAAATATTGTTTGGTTTCTCCACAGTTTTAACATAGGGTTTGTCCCAAAAGTTTTAGTGAAGTTTATGGCTTTTTAAAAGCTTAAAACTGCACTAAGATTTTTGGGACACCCCATATTGTGTACTTGTAACTTGATGACAAACTATATATCTATCATCCAAGAATCAGTGAGTGAATTTCTGAGACACTCATCACTGTGCTGGTCACAGGATTGCATCTATTTATTAAGTCATAGAGGGATAGTTATTTGCATTGGTGGAGTCATGATGGTGTCATGGACGACCATGTGGCTTAGTGGATAGGGTCTGGATTTTAAAACTATGAACAACTGGGTTCAAATCCTAACTCAGAAACATATTAGTTCTATTATCATGAGAAAGATATTGTACCTCTCTAAGCCTCATTTCTGTATAAAAGGAGGTAGTGGATGGATAATCATAGCATTTTTCTCATAGGGCTCTTAGGATAAAAAGAAATAATCTAGTTAAAACACCTTCTAAGCTTTAAAACACTGTATCATTGTAAGTACTGCTATGAATTCCTTAAATATTGAAACTAGGGCCTGTCTACAAAATACTGTGATTCCCAGAATCAGTCGCTGTGCTTCTCACCAAGAGCATCCTACTGTGTCTTTTTTCTCTTCCCAAATTCTGCACATCCTTCAAGCCCCAGATGAAATTCGACTTTCACCATCAATATTTCCTCACACATGCTAGGTCATGTGTATTTCTCCTTTCTCTTAGTCTCTTTTTTACTCTTTGCTATGTAATCACATATCATTGTGAAAATTTTTTTTTTAATTTATAAGTTCTCTTCTCAACTAGATTATAAACAACTTAAAGGTAAGACGTTCTTGTTAATGTTTTTTGATAGCAATTAACAGTGTTATCATTTAGTGGAGGCTCAATACCTTTTTATGGAATGACTAAATAAAAATTTGCGTGAAGAATATATTTCACCTACCAGCAAAGAAAGCAAATACATGGGATTTTCTCTCAATGCTTTTATACTATTCATTGCCTCAAGCTCTTACTGCTGTTTATTTGACTATTTATATATGTAAGGTGAATCAGAATTCTTAGTCACGAATTATTGTGAACTATACTTCATGGACGTTACCTAACTCTTATATTCATGAGCACTCTTCATAGATGTGGATTAAAGTCTGGGTCATATTGCCTCTGCCAGACTCCGCTGTTCTCTTGTAGAAATTGGTGAACAAGCAAAACATATTCCTGTTGTTGATTGTCTTTCATTTTCAAAGAGGGTGATGTCTTGACTTGTGCATGGATGGGATTTAAGTGACTCAGTTGCAGAAAGCCATCAGCTTTAATCTCTCTTCCAGAATCATCAAAGTCCAGTGGCAAGACAAACGTCAAGGTGACTGGTGGTGGCTCAGAATGTGGTAGGTGACTTTGGCTTCTTTGATACCTGACCAAGCTCTAAGCACTCCACAGTGCCTGTTTCTGCCACCTTTGTGGACCTTGGGACAAATCTTTCTGTTCTGCTTGGGATAATCTTCACATGCTTGGGATAGACATCCCCCTAATTCACCAAAAGGCTTAAGGCCTGTTGGTTTAACCACTCTGCTCAGATGATTTACCAGAATGTGGCCACTGCACATGCTACAGCTGCTTGGAGCCACAGGTAAAAGTTGAGTTAACTAGGTCAGGTGTATGGGGTATTCCGAAGTCTAGGACTAGCACCTCTGATGTGAGGGCTTGAGGATTCCTTTTCAGGGGTGCTCATTCACCTAAATTTGCCTTACCACCTCATCAAACTTCAAGTTATCTATTGAATCTTGGGCCATGAGGGCTATGTTCATTTGGCTTCTTATCTGTTTTTATCAAAGTGCAACTCTAAAATGACTTTGTAACTGTGGCCCCCTTTCCAAGTTTGTTGTTGCTGTTGTTTATTGTGGGGCAAGTGGGTTACTAACAAGCAAGGCATAATTATTGGTAAGGAGTAAGTATATGAAGCAATGGCTATCAGACGGCAAGTCTACTATATCAGGAAAAGTGAAGCAACAATTCCTCTGGGGATGGGACTAATTTTGGGAATAAGATATACTCTTGATTTGAAGACATTCATAAAAACTTTGATATAATCCCTGGATATGCAGTTAATCTCCTCAAGGATGCATATCAATGCATATTGCTTATTCTCTTGTGCAGCACACTTAATAGCCCCAGTTTTTCCACCAAGTCAAATGCCTCCCTAGAGTCCATAATTGAACAACACACAGGGAGTAAATATTCTAGTGTATTTGTGTGTGTATAATATATATGTTATATATGTGTGTGTGTGTATATATATATTATCTATGTATCTATCATCTATGTATATATCTATGTATGTATCTATCTATCATCTATGTATGTATATATGTATGTATGTATGTATCTATCTATCTATCTATCTATCTATTTTCCCTCAAAGTTGTTGGTGTTGTGAGGAAAAATTTTTGAGAGACAAAGTTTCTGGGTAAATTATGATTAGTTTTATCAACCACTACTAGCAAATATGTTATCAAAAAGGACTTATTTGCCCTCTCAATGACCACAAAGGCCTAATCATTAGTGAAACCATCAATACTTATAAAGCCTTTGTAAAAGGGGATGCACTTATGGGTGGAAATCAGCTCTGATTGGTAAACAAGTAATGACAGGAATGAATATTATAATGAAATCCATGCTTATTCTAATGAGGAGCTGGAGGATGTGACTGATCAAGAAGTGGCTCCTGGTCAAGGAGAATTATCTGTATCCATATTACCTATCTGATAAAAGGGTGAATCCACATTTTCCCAGACCTGTCAGAGTTAAAACACAATGAGCCAGAATCCATCCATTCACCTAACTTGATCTTTTGAACAGATCTGATTTCTCCCTCTCAGTATCAGCCTTGAACTTCAAAGGCTGCCTGAGTAATCTATAGGAGCTGATCTCTGAATAAGGAAGCTGAAAAGGGGGAAAATCCCTGGTCCTAATTCAATAATTAGATATAAATACAGAGAGAAACAATCATTTCTCTCACTGGACTACAACTATCAGACATATACTGCAAATATAAAGCCAAATGATATGATACTAAATTGATAAACTATCAAAGGTATTATGGAAAAATTGAAGAGTGTGTTTCATATAATAGAGTCATGAATTTCAAAGAGAGAATAAGCTAAGAACAACAAATAAATGATCCAGAATAAAAATAAGAAACATAAAATGATCTTATAATTGATCTACATAAAAAATTCAGACTCACACTTTTGTTTGTTAAAGATGAACAAAGCAAGATGCAAGGTGATGTAGTGAAGGGTCACAATTTTCAAACTTCTCCAAAAAGCCTCCTTTACAAAATTACCACAGAGAGTATCAAATCTAATTCTGAGCAGAAAAGCTAATAAAGTCAGTGAGTCATTGTTCCAGCCCAGAGAAGCTTAGAGACTTTTGTGGACACTGAGCAGGGGTGACAAGGACCATAGTTCATGTGTTATAAAAAGCAACACTAACTGTGGGCATTGGAGTTGGCAGTTGCTACAGAAGTTTTAGCAAAGGGAGCCACCAAACATGCCTAATGCATAGACACCATAAGGTGACTGAATACCTGGTCAGAAAAAGATTCCAGAGGACACTTGTGTTAGCACTAGGTGCAAAATCTGGTACCATTTGGCAGTTCCATAGCCTATATGCCAAGTTCTGGGTCACAGTTCCAAGGCAGAGAGGAGCTGTCAGTTATGAGGGACCAAAGGACCTTCATGGGTAAGGTTCAGAAAAGGAAGACAGTAACCAAACCTCTCCCCAGATCACACTATCTTTTCTTTTCTTTCTTTTTTTTTTCTTTTTGGATGGCAATTGGGTTTAAGTAACTTGTCCAAGGTCACATGGCTAGGTTTTTTGTTTGTGTGTGTTAAGTGTCTGAGGCTGGATCCGAACTCAGATCCTCCTGATTCCAGGGCCAGCACTCTACTCACTGTGCCACCTAGCCACCCTGAGATCACATTATCTTTGAAGCACCAAAACCTAGAGGTCCTTGGATCAATCTATAGAAGCTCATGTAGGTCATTTTCCTGTCCCTCTTGAAGTGAGTGTAGCCAAATTCCACCATTAAGACTAAAGTAAAAAAATAGGCTTGGAAAATAAGCAACAATAAAAAAATACCCTGACCATAAAAATCTTTGGTGACAGGGAAGCTCAAGACACAAACTCAGAAGAAGACAACAACTTAAAAATATCTACAAGCAAAACCGCAAAGAAAAATGCAGATTGGACACAAGCCAAACAATAATCCCTAGAAGAACTAAATAAAGGGACTTAATAAAGAACAAATAATATTTTGAAAAGCCTTTAAGAGTGGTAGAAGAAAAACTGGGTAAAAAATGAGAGCAATACAAGAAAATTATAAAAAGAAAAATTAACAGCCTGACAAAAGAGATACAAATTCTCACTGCAGAAAGTAATTCCTTAAAAAAGAGATTGATAGATACGTCTTCAACAAGACAAGGCAATGTTAGATTTCCATTCCCTTTCAGTGTGCCCTTCCAAATGTCTATTGTTGCCTATTTAATCCTTATTAGACCCATTTTCTGCCTTCTCTTTACTCCCCCTTTTTCTTTGTTTCTCTTAACAGGTCAGTAACAGTCATGTTTATAATTTTTATAAATTATTTGTCATATTATAATTTTGTATATATAATTATGTTATAATTAAAGCATGGCTCTCCATGCTTTAAAGATTATTTTAGGTAACTTCAAACAGTTTTTGTCTAACAAGTTTTGGTGATTTATTACCTTACCCCACTCAGGTGCCACTCCTACAGCACCAGCATTTAAGAATTCTGATAATAGGGGAGGCTAGGTGCTGCAGTGAATAGAGCACCAGCCCTGGAGTAAGGAGGACCTGAGTTCAAATCCGGCCTCAGACACTTAACACAAAAACTAGCTGTGTGACCTTGGGCAAGTCACTTAACCCCAATTGCCCTGCCTTCCCCCTCCAAAAAAAAAAAGCCAAAAAGAATTTTGATAATTTTAGTTTGGGAGTTCTTGAAAGGACAGAAATTAGATAAATAAAAATCTATTTGTCATTGGGAAAGTAAATATAAATTGGCACAGAAAGATCCAGAACACAATAAAGGTATATCTGATGCATAAGATACTTTCCCCTCTCCCCCTTTCTTTTCCTCCATTCCCCTGCCTCCCCCTCTATTCTTCTCTTGTCCTAATGAAAAAAGCCATGTAGTGAGACAGAATGAAGAATCTGAAGTTCAAATGGGATTTATGATTTTGTGTGTATAAACATGTGCTTACGAATGCATAACTTTTAAGTGGTGACTGGTTTGTATTCAAGCTTTTTCTTAAGACAAGTACTCTCATTATTCTATCACAAGCTGTACTACACTGCCTAGGACCATTCTGTAGAAAAGGAGTGCAAGATCAGCTAGTTCAATGCACATAGACAGTGTCAAGTTCGATTTCATTTCACTAGTCTTTCTGCGATTTGTTCCCCATACTTTTACATGCTGCATGTGGGCACTGATGCACAATGGAGTATGAGTGCAGAATGGCACATACATTGGTAAACAAAGCATCATAAATATGAGGGGATAATACCCTGTTTTAAACTCTATGTAGGGGTGAGATCATTTCATTGCACCCATTTCCTAGACCCTCTTATCTTTCCCTTAGCATTCACTGCAGTTTTTAAAAGCTCTCTAGCTGCTGAGGGTGGTTTCTATGTATCACCAAACAACTCGCATACCGTTCACCCTGACTGGCATGGCAAACTGTTCCTTGTCCCAGCTGATTTCACAGCAAGGAAAGTCATAGAAGATTGTGTCCTAACTGCATGGAGCCACTAGTATTCTTTCCTTGCTTTCCAAGCCTATAGGATCAAGACCTCCTGCCACATTTCCTAAAAGGGTTTTGGGTGCTTAATTATAGAATCACAAGCTGATTCTAGAAAGAAGGTAAAGATGCCTTTTAAGCTTCTCTCGGCTTTGGTTGTGAACGTTTTGCCTTATCAAGCCAGGATCCAGTCTACCATGTCATTTCCAGCAGTATCCCCGACATTTCCTCAATCCTTTATCCCACTGTTCTCTGCCTTCCCCCATTGCTCTTCAACTTCCTTATGTGCTGTTTTCCTCCATTATAATATAAACTCCTCAAGGGCAGGGGCTTGGGTACTTTTATATGTATCCCATTGCTTAACAGGTACTCGTTTCTATCTACTGTCCCATCTATATAGTTTTTCTAATAGATTTCTATTTGCAGTCTGAGAGTCTTGGTATTCCTTTGCAATGGACTTACTGATTTTCAAATTTTATCTCACCTACTTGTTAGGAGAAAAACCGATTAGTAATTGTAGTGTATAATAGCAGGGCAATATCAGTATTCCCAAGCACTTGTAATAAAAGGCATTCTACTTATAATAGTCATTAAGAATTGTTTGGTGTCTATTCTGACCCACTAAAGTACAGGCATTTCCAAATATTTGGTAAAAGCTTCTCAGTTTGAATATCATGTTAATTTTTTCCCACCCACTCATTAACTGTAGGTATCAGCTGGCAAGGTAATTTAACATAATCCCACCTGAGGCAGTAACAAAAAGGAAATGCTAAGACCATGCTCCAAGGCTCCTGAGGCCCATCTTTCTGGATCTTTCCCACTCCATCCTGCTTTGATGACTGCACAGCCTGGCTGTAGTCTGGTCTCACTGTGAGGCAGGTGGCACAATGTCTATATTGGACAGGGGAACAAACACACACACACACACACACACACACACACACACCCCAGAAAGCTAAAGAAAACAAAGCCTTACAGTTTCTGGGCCTAATTCCCAACGTTTTTGAATGCACATAGAGGAGATTACCACAGAGTTGCAAGGGATGCTGACCTCTCTCTTGGTAAATATTTTTAAAAACCTTTTAGATGCCATTTGATTCTGTTTTTAGAGGGAATTGGCCTTTACTCTGTAGAAAGTAACTGTGTGACCAGCTGTCTGAAGAGTGGGTAAAGCTGTCCATGCTAATTTGGCACATTAGCTGTTATGATTTTACTATGAATCATTAGAAAATGCTAATTAATAGCCAATTGAGGTGAGTAGTGGTTAAAATAACAATGACAATGATGGCAATGATGACAATGACACTGATGCTGATGATGATAGCAAACCAGGGTGAGTAGTATTTAAGATAATAAATAACATATATATATATATATATATATATATATTATGCTTTCAGGGTTTCAAAGCTACATAAATACATTCTCATGTGAACCTTGAATGACCTATGAGGAAGATACAATATGGACTGTGAGCCCTCCTTTGTAGATGGGGCAACTGAGGCTCAGTAACTTGCATGTTGTCAAAAAACCATGGCTAGTGTCAGATGTGAGATTTAAACCCAAAGCTTTCTGATTAGTAGTTTACCCTCTCTGTGCTAACCTTCAGGGTACAGTGCGAGACAATACTGACATAAGCTCAACAGATTCTCCTGGTGCCAGCTAACTTAGTGGAACTTTCAGAACAGAGGTTTGTGGAAAATTCACAAGGTTATACTATGGGATAACTCCTGGGGACTAAGTTAAGGGGCAAGGAGGAGGTACAACTGAATAATTAGCTAATAGTTGCACACTGGGGAAAACCAAAATGAATTCAAGCCTACCCATCTGTTAGGCTGGTGTGGACCTGAATGTGAAGGACTGATGATCCTTATGAAGTTCCAGTTTTGTCTTCTGATTGCCCTGACCTAATCTGCAATCTCTTTTAGGACTTGGGGAAGAGCATAACAGCAAGTTACACTGTTTTGGGGTGTAGGAGTGTGTCCTCAGCTTGACTCCTTCATTCATTTTTCCTTAGTCAAAGCAGTCCAAATGCTTTACACAGTGGATCTCATAAAAAGTCATTGATCTTGTGTTTAATTTTTATTAGCTTTTATTATAGGCATTGCAATGTGATTATTATCTTTGGTAATGTTTAAGCTGAGACTTTTATATAGTACCAAATATCATTAGCTTCCACTTGCCCGTTTCGAATTATTAATGAATTATTTCCTTCTGTTAGCTTTTGTGCCTCTTTTTCCATTTAAACAATTCTGTTTTTGAAGAATTTCTTTTCTTAAATGAGCTAAATCACTATTGATTGGAGAAATGCAAATTAAAACAACTCTGAGGTAGCACATCACACCTATCAGGTTGGCTAAAGTGACAAAATAGGAAAATGATAAATGTTGGAGAAGATGTGGGAACATTGGAGCACTAATGCATTATTTTTTAAAAAAAACTTTATTTGTTTTTAGTTTTCAACATTCATCTCCACAAGATTTTGAGTTACTATTTTTCTCTCTCTCTCTGTCTTTCCCCTACTCCCCACCCCAAAACAGTGAGCCTACTGAAAACCTCTTATCCCAATCTGTTTTCTGTTATATCCTCCCCTTAACCCCCCTAACTTCCTAGTAGGGCAAGATGGGTCTTTATATCCCAGTACCTGTATATCTTGTTTCCCAGTTGCATGTAATAAAACAATTTTTAAACATTTGTTTTTAAAACTTTGAGTTTCAGATGTTTTCCCCTTCTTCTCTGCTCACCCACCCCCACTGGGAAGAAGCAAGTCAATATAGATTGTGCAAGTGTAGTTACCCAAATCTCCTCCATAGTAGTTATATTGTGAAAGACCAACTATACTTCCCTCCATCCCATCCTGCCCCCCACCCACTCCACCTTCTCCCTTGACCATATTCCCCTTTAAAAATGCTTGCCTCTAACTACCCTCTCCCCCAATCTGCCCTCCCCTCCATCCTCCCTCCTCCTATCCCCTACCCCCCTATAATCCTGTAGGATAAGATACCCAATTGACTGTGTATGTTATTCCCTCCTTAGGCCAAATTCAATGAGAATCAGGTTGGCCCATTCCCTTTCACCTTCCTGCTCTTCCCCTCCATTGTAACAGTTTTCTCTTGCCTCTTTTATATGAGATAATTTACCTTAATCTATTGCTCCCTTTCTTCTTCTCCCAATAAATTTCTCTCTCACCTCTTAATTTTTTTAGATATCCCTTCATATTCAACTCATCCTGTGCCCTCTATGTATACATGAACATACAAATGCCCACACTCACATATATATTTATATACATATACATCCTCCTATACATATATATATACTTATGTGTATATATATATATATATATATATATATATAAGTATACATATATATTCCCTTCAGCTATCCTCATACTGAGAAAAGTCTTATGAGTTACAATTATCAATTTTCCATATAGGAATGTGAATAGTTCAATTTTAATAAGTTACTTATGATTTCTTTTTTCCTTTTTACCTTCTCATGCTTCTCTTGCTTCTTGTATTTGAAAGTAAAATTTTCTGTTTAGCTCAGGCTTTTTCATCAAGAATGCTTAAAAGTCCTCTATTTCATTGAATGACCATATTTTTCCCTGTAGCATTATACTCAGTTTTGCTGAGTATAATGGTTTTAGTGCTAGCTTCTTTGAACTACAGAATATCATATTCCAAGCCCTTTGATCTCTTAATGTAAAAGCTGTTAGGTCTTGTGTTATCCTGATTGTGCTTCCACAATTTGTGTTTCCACAATACTCAAATTCTTTCTTTCTGACTGCTTGCAGTATTTTCTCCTTGACCTGGGAACTCTGGAATTTGGCTATAATATTCCTAGGAGGTTTCTTTATGGGATCTTTTTCAAGAGGCATTTGGTGATTTTTTTCAATTTCCATTTTGCCCTCTGGTTCTAGAATATCAGGGCAATTTTGCTTGATAATTTCTTGAAAGATGGTCTAGACTCTTTTATTTTTAATCATGGCTTTCAAGTAGTCCAATAATTATAAACTTATCTCTCCTTGATCTATTTTCCAGGTCAGTGGTTTTTCAAATGGGATATTTCACATTGCCTTCTATTTTTTTCATTTGTTTGGATCTGTTTTATAGTATCTTGCTTTCTCATAAAGTCATTAGCTTCTAATTGCTCCCATCTAATTTTAAAAGAGTTATTCTCTTCAGCAACTTTTTGAAATGTCTTTTCCATCTGGCCAATTTAAAGCATTTTTCTCCTCATTGGCTTTTTGGGCCTCTTTTGGCATTTGAGTTAGTCTATTTTTTAAGGTGTTGTTTTCTTCACTGTATTTTTAGGTTTCCTTTAGCAGTGTGTTGTAATGACAAGCAAAGGCAACTTCCCAAGGTTCAAAATACCAGCATAGGTGCTTGTAATGGGAATGTAAAATTTTAAGATCTTCCCTGCCCCTAGGCTATAGTGCACCTGGAGCCTGGGGTGGGAGGCTTGTTTTTCAGTAGATACTTTTTGATTGGCCAGTGGGTCCCAAAGGTTGTTACATTCTCTGAGCCAGGAGAAGGCTATGTAAACCCTGATTTGAGCCTTTGTTTTGGGGCTCACTTTGAGAAGTGTTCTGTGATTTGATCAGATGAGACTCTGGGAAGCCGTTGTTGAGAGCCCCCCGGCTTTGAAAAACCCAGATGTTGATTTGGTATGGATGTAATGATTGGACAGTTTGGAAACCTGTCTACTTGATCTGTTTCTCTGTCTTGATAATTCTGTCTGTATACTCTGAAGTTCAGGGTGCTGACCTTTTTCCCCTGAATTAGGTAAACAATACATATTTGACTTATTAAAGTAAGCTTGTTAACCCCTTTTGAGTTGCTTTCCTTTATCAAAGCAGATCCAAGAACCTGTGTTGGCAGCCACCCTGAGACACCGTGGTGCTTGCTGATACAGTGCTCTCCATTTCATTCAGTGAAAAATTAAGAACAGAGAAAATCAAAATATAGCATCACTCAAAATACAGCATTTGCCAAGTGTAATTCAATCAAGTACTACCCCACCCCTGGACATTATATTTCATTTAGTCAATCCCAAAGACCCTCTTCTAAGTATTACTCCACCCCTAGGCTGTACATTCATTTAGTCAACCACAAAGTTCCTCTTCTCAAATGGAGATTAGTTTCCAATCATAAGTAAAGTACATTCATTTGTTCAATCACAGAGCACAAAAAGGTCAAAAGTTCCCCACCCTTGGATTACAACTGAATAGGCCTTCTACCCCAGAGTTACAACAAGCTTAAGCACAGCATTTAATACCCAGAGAGGTCTTTTCTTCATCTTGACCCGAGGCAAGTTCTCAGCAATCTTTGTTCCTGGGGAGACAAAGCTTATCAAGGCCACAAGATACATTGCCAGTGTCTTCATTAATTCATTCTCTGTCTGCAGAACAGTCTCAGGAGCTCTGAACCAACAGCAAGGTTCCAGGACTTCTTCAACAAAAGGTCTGTCTTTCACCAGTGAACAAATCTGGCAAAACAACATCAAAACAGACAGACAAAGTACCAGCATAACAGTCATGTCTCCTCAGTCCTTGGCAGCTGTGGGTGGCAGCTCTCAAAAGTCCTGGGCAATTCAAAACTGGCCCTCAGCAATCCTCTCAGTCTCTCTCTGCCTCCAAGATGCTGCTTCCAAAATGTTCTTCTGCCTCTCTCTTTTCTTGTGTCTCACTAAATTTACATCATGAGCTCCTCCCAGTTCAGCCCTCTCTTTTCACATCAACAAGTCCATCCCACAAGTGGGATTCACAATCTCTGGGTTTTAACACAATCAAACCAAAAACCAAGCCAATACAGGGGGATCTTTAAATTCCATTACTATTACAGGTGTTGACTCACTTTTCATGATTTTCTTGCATCATTCTCATTTCTCTTCCCAATGTTTCTTCCCCTTCTCTTACTTGATATTCAAAATCCTTCTTCAGCTCCTCCATGGCCTATAACCAGTTCATATATTTCTTGGAGGCTTTTGATGGAGGAGTTATGACTTCAATGTCTTCCTCCTGCTCCATGCTTTGATCCTTTTGTCCCCAAAAAAGGATTCTATAGTCTGTTTTTATCAAAACTGTTTGGTGCTGGCTAAGAAATGCAAAGATGGATCAGGGGAACAGAGCAGATATACATTTTACAGCAGCACATAAATCTAGTAATCTTGTGTCTGACAAGTGAAAAGACTTAAGTTTCTGAGAAAAGATTCATTACTTGGTTTAAAAAATTAGGAAAACTGGAAATCAGTCTGCAGAAATTAGGCACAGACAAATATCTTATACCATTTACATTTAAGGTCAAAATGGATGCATAATCTATATAATAGAGATATTACAAGAAAATTTAAAGACTATGGAACATAGTAACATTCAGACTTTTGGATAGGTAAACAATTTATGAATAAACAAGACATGGATAATTTGATTGAATTAAATTAATTTTTTTCTTGACTAATAAAACAAATGTAGCTAAGATAAGGAGGAAAGCAGAAAATTGTGAGAAAATTTAAAATTTCTCAGATAAAAGTCTCATAACAAATATATAAAGAACTTTATCAAATCTGGAAGAATATAAGTCACTCCCTATTCAATAAATGGTCAAAAGATGAATAGGCAATTTTCTGATGAATAAATCAAAATAATATATAGTCACATGACATAATATCCTAAATCATTATTGATTAAGGGAAATGCAAATAAAATCAACCTTGACATATATATTACATATATTTTATATATGTATATATTTTATGTTTGTGTGTATATGTATACATTATATATTTTACATATCATATTGGCTAACATAATTGAAGGGGAAAGGGACAAGTGTTGCAGGGGATGTGTAAAATTAGGACAGTAATTCATTGTTGGTGGAATTGTAAACTGATCCAACCATTTTGGAGAGCAATCTGAAATTATGCTCATTGAGTTTCTAAATTGCATATACCCTTCTATCCAGCAATACCACTACTAGATCAATTTCCAAAGAGGATTAGTGAAAAAGGAGAGGAACCTATATGTTCTAAAATATTTATAGCAACTCTTTTGTGGTGGCAAAGGACTGGAAATTGCACAGATGTCTGTCAATTGGGGAATGTCTGAACAAGTTGTGGTACATAATCATGATGGATGAAGTGTGAAATGAGCAGAATCAATAGAATGTTGTATAGAGTAACAGCAATATTGTTTTAAGAACAACTATGAGTGACTAATTTTGACTATTATAAAATATATTGAAAATTATAATACTAAATTAACTACAAAGGATCTATGAAGAAATATGCTATCTGCATCCAAAGAAAGAACTGATAAATAGAAGTATGTATAGAATGATTTTACACATATATACATATTTGTGTCTAATGGTAGCCATCTCTAGGCTGGGGAGGAAGGAAGAAAAAAAGGGGAAGTTACATGATTAGCTTTATCATATATTTAAAATGAATAGTAAACTGTGCATAATAGATGTGTATTCATGTGAAGTCATATTTTTTTCTATTATATACTATAGAAATGTTTTATTTCTGAATCTTAGAATAAAATAAATACAAATTTTAAAAAGAAATAATCTAGGTGGGAATCAAAGATTTAAGGAGTAAAGGAGTATCACATGTAACATCCTTGATTCCGTCTTGATTTGGGAAGAAGGAGGCAAGGTAATAAGCATTTTAAGCAGCATTTAAGTTTCAGGAACTGTGCTAAACACTTTACAAATATCATCTCATTTGATCTGTAGATGAAACTTTATAAATATTACCATTGTTCTTGGAAAGATCATATCAATTGACACTTCAAGCTCTACCTATCATCTTTAAGATTTCCCAGACTAAAAACATGTTTTCCTAGATGCCATCATCCCAGCATGATTTTTCTTCCTCATTTGAAAATATAAGCTTCATGAGGATAGAGAATATTGTATTTGAATTTGTATCTCTGTTGCTTAGCACAACAGTCGACACAGTAAATACATTGATTCATTCATTCAGTGTGCTAGGAACTGGGTACAAGCAAAAGTAAAAGAGTTTCTACACTCAAAAAGTTAACATTCTGTCATAGGAGGCAACCTATACTTTATTTAATAAGCAATAAAATATGTATGATATGAAATATCTTTAAATAATTTCTTCAAGGTTTTATTGAGAAATTGACAGAAATAAATTTGGTTGCCCCATGGAATGTCATCATTGTTGGTACTATATCATCAAAATGGGAATGGTATGAGGCTTATCCTTGCTGTCATTTTCAGTAATTATCTAGTATTCCTTCCATTTCACTTTGTTATATTTACAGGCAGGATTCAGCTTTGTTTGCAGCAAATTGATTCTTATTCTTGTTTGAATGATTCTCTAACAATGTGATGATGAGTTCAGTTTGTAGAAGAGCTTTTAACTCTCCTGGTGACCCAACTCTGTCAGATTTCCCACATTCCCTGAAAAGAAGTAACTGCTATTTATAAATTTCCAGGTCTTCTACTGAAAACAGATTTCTTTCACGTCAGCAATTTGATACTAAGGAGGTGGCAATAAGAAACAGAAAAATTAATCCCTTTATTTGGCAGAAAGTTTCTACAGTATGTGTCTTAAAGAAATAGAGGATACTGTTCTCATATTGTTCCTTTCAAAGTAAGAATATTCAAAGATTGAGCCAAGATAGTAGAACAGAGGTAGTATTGTCATTAAGCCCTTCCAACATTCCCCTGCAAACAACTTTAAATTACACCTCAGATCTAATTCTGGGGCAACATAGGCAAGAATAGGTCATGGTGAAACATTTTTCTAGCCCAAGAAAACCTAAAAAGTCAGAAGGAGAGGTCTGTGACACTGAGATGGGGGATAGCCTAGAGCACATACATCAGCAACATCAGTGGTGGATCTTGGAGATGACTGCAACAGCTGCAGTTGCTTTGGGTTTTCTCAGCCCAGACACAGTTTTCCAACAGCTTTGGAAAACTGATCAGGAAGAGATTACTGTGGGTCAAAGAAAAAAAATCATAGGAATAATCAATGATCCATTAAAGACAATGAAAAGGAGAATACATATCAAAATTCTTGGAATTCATCCAAAGCCTTACTTAGGGGAAAATTTATGTCTCTAAACACTTACATCAATAATAATATGAATGAGCAGATCAATGGATTGGACATTCAAATAAAAATAATCTAGAATAAAGAACAAATTTAAAATCCTCAAAGTAAAATAGAAATTCTGAAAATCAAAGGAGATATTAATAAAAGTGAAAAATTTGAACTAATGAATAAAACTAAGAGTTGGTTTTATGGGGGGAGGACAATAAAATAGATAAACAATTGGTTAACTTGATTGAAAAGAAAGAAAAATAAAGCCAAATTACCAGTATCAAAAATGAAAAGGGTGAATACACCACCAATAAAGATGAAATTAAAACAATTATTATAAACCATTTTGCTTAATTATGTGCCAATAAAACTGATGATCTAAGTGAAATAGATAAATATTTACAAAAATATAAATTTCCTACATTAACAGAAGAGGAAATAGAATACTCAAATAAGCCTACCTTAGAAAAACAAGCCATCAATAAATTCCTTGAGAAAAAAATTCCAAGGACTGTATAGCTTTACAAATGAATTCTACCAAACACTTGGAGAACAATGTATTCCAATACTATGTGAACTATTTGGTAGAAAAATACGTAAAAGAGGAGTCCTAAAAAATTCCTTATAAGGTGCACATATTGTTTTGATTTTTAAACCAGGAAGAGCCAAAACAGAGAACAAATACTATAGACCAATTTCCCTAATGATTATTGATGCAAACATTTTAAATAAAATATTAACAAGGAGATCATGGCAATAGTTAATCTTCAATTTTCACAGGGGTAACATTCATAGGAAATGGTAAAAATGTGAAAAAATGTAAATGTTGATACATTGAACCTATGGGAAAAGGGTGGGTTAGGGTCCCCTGACCACCAAAAATTGCATTCTTTTGCTAGAGATAGCTGAAAATAACACTTTTATGCATATGATTCTTTATAAAAAACATAAATCCTGATAAGATGCTCTTTTCCTAACAGAGTAATTATGAAATAATCCATAAAATGAAGCACACAAAATAATATTGGTAAAAAAGAAGTTATTTTTCTCAGTAGCAATTTCCTAGAATTCTGTGATTTTTAGTGCTGATATCTCAATATAAAAACATTGATTTCAGACCATATTCACTTTTCATAACATGTGAAATCTATAGTACCACAAATATTGTACAGGAAATAAAATTCTTCAAGCAAAATCTTTCTTAACCTGAATCTTACCTTCTATTGTGTAAGATGGAGCTGTGAGGGCATTGTATCATATATTATACTGCTGTAAACTCTATACCTTGGCCAACCTCTGAAATTCAAGCAAGAGGTTGCTTGGACTTTAGACTTTGCTATCAGCAGATGCTGAGACTAGCATGATTCTGATATCATCTCTGACACTCTTTCCTTCATTGTTAGTGGATGGTATTGTAAATCAAAAAGATGTACCAGCTTGAAGTAGTCCATCAGCAATGCAGTTTGAGATCCTTAAGGGTCTCTTGGCCAACAGGTACAGACATTCTGGCACAAAATTTATCTGACACATATTCCCCCCACTAAGCTACATCACTGACTTTGTATACTGGTGCTTTGATCCCAAAGGACTTGTACTTTGATTTGGGGGCACAATTGCTACCAAAAAAATGAGTTTCAAAGGGAAAAAATGCATTTGCAATGAATTCATGGAGAAGTCTATACTCAACAATGGTATGGTGAACAAGACAAGTGAATTGCCTGGTATGATACTAGCCATTCCACACATTGGGTTCTCTCTCTTTTTTTTCTTATCTGCTGCATAAATACAAATATGTGCAGTTTTCAATGTAAAAGTGCAAAATGAGGTTACTGTTAAAATCACACGAATACTTGAATTTGCAAGAGTTAAATGTGCAAATATTGGGAATTGACTGTATAACATAAAGACCATACACTATGATCAGGTAGAATTTACACCAGGAATTCAGGATTGGTTCAATATTAGAAAGCCTTTCAGCATAATTGACTCTATCGATAACAAAAATGACAAAAATCCTATGAATATGCTAAGAGACTCAAAAAAAGCTTTTGACAAAATACAAGACCCATTCCTATTCTAAACACTAGAAAGCATATAAATAAATGGAGCCCTTCTTATAAGAAGTATATTCCTAAAATGAAGACCAAGTATTACCCTCAGTGGGGATAAACTAGAAGCCATCCCAATAAGATCAAGGGTGAAACAAAGATGTCCATTACTATTACTATTGTATAATATATATATAATTATATATTATACATAATAATTATATATAATATTGTGTGAGAAATAATAGGGATCACAATAAGTCAAGAACAAGAAAATGAAATAATAAAAATAGACAGGGAAACAAAACTATCATTCTTTGCAGATAATATGATAGTATACTTAGAGACCTGTAGAGAGTCAACTAAAACAAAAAGCTAGTTGAAACAAATAAATTTAGCAAAGTTGTAGTATATAAATTACATCATCATACATCATCAGCATTTCTATATATCATGAACAAAACACAACAGGAAGAGAATGAGTAATTTCATTTAAAATAGCTGTAGACAATATAAAATACTTGGGAGTTTACCTGCCAAGGAAAACCCTGAAAATTTATGAATGCAATTACAAAACATGTTTCACACAAATAAAAACAGATCTAAACAATTGTAGAAAAATTATTTGGTCTCAAATAGGCTGAGCCAATATACTAAAAATGACAATTCTATCTAAATTGATTTACCTATTTACCAGTTAAAATATAAAAAATATATTTCATAGATATAAACAAAATAATAACAAATTTCATCTGAAAGGACAAAAGGTTAAGAATTATCAAGTGAAATATTGGAAGAACTGATGTGAAGTTAGGTGGAGGTGGCCTAGTATTACCAGATAACAAACTGTATTACAAAGCTAGAATCATCAAAATAACCTGTTACTCTTTAAGAGATAGCACAGTTGCTCAGTGGAATAATTAGGTACACAATAATAAATAATAATAGTAATCTAGTATTTGATTAAATGAAAGACCCAAACTTTTGGAAAAAAGATCTTGCTATGTGACAAAATTGCTGGGAAAATCTTGGCAGAAACTGGATATAGACCAACATCTCATACCATAAACAAAAAGAGATCAAAATAGATAAGTGATTTAGACAGAGAGGGTAATATCATAAGTAAATTAGGGTGGCATGGAATATTTCACCTGTGAGATCTATGGATAAGGGAAGAATTTAGGACTAACCAAGAAATAGAAATCATTAAGTTATGTAAAATGAACATGGATGTAAATGTAATGAATATAAAAGAGAATGTAAAATGACCACCTCACACCTATTGGCTAATGTGACAATAAAGGAAAATGATAAATGTTGGAGGGGATGTGGTAAAGTGGAACGCCAATGCATTGTTGGTGTAGTTGTGAACTGATCCAACTATTCTGGAGAACAATTTAGAACTATGCCTAAAGGGAGATAGCAATACTATTGCTAGGTCTGTATCCCAAAGACATCAGAAAAAAAGGAGAGAGAAAGGACCTGTTTATACAAAAATATTTATAGCAGTTCTCTTTGTAGTGGTTAAGAATTGGAAATTGAGAGGATGCCCATCAATTAAGGAGTGGCTAAACAAGCTGTGGCATATGATTGTGATGGAATATTATTGTGCTATAAGAAATGACAAGCAGAATGATTTCAGAAAACCTGGAAAGACTTTCATTAACTGATGCAAAGGGAAGTGAGCAGAACCAGAACATACAATAGCAATACCGTATGATGATCAATTGTGAATGACTTCACTATTATAAATAATACAATGATCCAAGACAGTTTTGAAGAAGTTATGATGAAAAATGCTATCCACCTCTAGAGAAAAAAATGGATAGAAGCTGAATGTAAATCAAAGCATATTTTTAAAACTTTCTTTCATTTTCTTGTTTGTTTTTTGGTCTTTATTTTTCACAACATGGCTAACTTGGAAATGTTTTGCATGACTGAACATGTATAATCCATATCAAATTCCTTGCCTAATCAAGGAAGGACAAAAGAAGATAGAGACAGGAGAGAATTTTGAACTCAGAATTTAAAAAATAAATGCTAAAAATCTTTTATATTAATTAACTTACATAAAGACTACTCATAAATCATGAGAAATGAAAGAAAAATCTGAAATATAAAAATCAAAAGAGCAAAGTTTTTTGCACACTGAGAATACGCTTTTCTAAAAAATAAAAGACATCTCTTAAACAGGATCACTGACATTTTCATCATTCCTCTTAACATAATCCCCATAGAAGAACAAGTTTATATGCAAGTCAACCAACAAATCAAACTTAACAAAAATACTCAGATTCATATTTAATGAGAAGGCTATGCAATGCCTTGAAATACCATGTTATAAGGGAGATATTAGAAAGACTAGTCCATTAAACATCCCATCTTGCTTGAGAGTGATTAGGTAACAGAGATTTTCTATGGATTAACACAGAAGTATCAACAGATGTTTCCAAAAGGAGTAAAAAAAAAACAGTGAAGGAAGAAAAGATGAATTAATATTTCTTTGAATCAGGACTCTATTGGTCAAGGTCAAACAGAAAAGTAGAGAGATACAGAAAAAAGAGATTTTGGTTTACTTGTACTTTGCAAATTATATGTAAAATAAATTATACAATTAAATTAAAAATTAAAGGATCTGGGTCTACAATCAGTACAGATAGAGGACATTTGATTACATTTGATGGTGAAGATAAACTGTATATGTTCATGCTCCCATTTCTTCATCGGCAAATCACTTGTTTACCTGTTACAATCTGTCTTCTGACTCCACCAAGCAAATGAAACTTCTCTTTACAAGAAGACCAACCATTTCTTGACCTTTATACATTTTTTTTGCTGCTTTCAACTTCCTTCTGAAACTATCTTTTCTTGTTACTGTGATAGTATGCTCTGCTTTTACTTTTCCTATCTGACTTCTTGTGCTTTATCTTTTTTGCTATACCTTCATAAAACTCCCCTTCCATTACTGTGGTTGTCCCCCAAGGCTCTGCAGTGGACCTAATTGTACTTGGGTCAATGAAATGAGCCTTGGATCCTAAAAATCTGGGGTGAACATTGTGTTTGTAAAGTATTTAACTGAGGTGACTTATTAAGCTTCTGATGTCTTGAGGATTTGTCTGATATTTAGGAGGTAAAGAGAAGAAGGAATGTTCTTGTTTTCTATCTCCAACCCTCATATTTCCAGTTAATCTGACTTTGAATCTGATGTAGCCTACTATGACCTTCAACATAATCCATGAAGAGGCTTTTAAGAAACATTAAATACCTCAAGGATTATTCTAGATAGTATCATGATGCTATTTATTTCTCTGGAGACTCCAGTTATCAGGAATTTTCAATCTGAGAAGGTAAACATGTACATGTGCTGTGGTTATATGCCAGAGCAATCCCTCCTGAAGACTTATTATTTAAAAAAATTTTAATTTTCTTTTTTGAGAATCTTGAGAGACATTTTCACCATTACAGAAGATTGTTGGCTTAAAAAGAAGAAAAGTCTGAAGAAATAATTTTAAATTTGAGTAACAAGAAGTGAGGAATAATTTAGTAATAATAATAGCTAACAATTACATAACACTTTAAACTTTGCGAGACACCATGCCTACATTAGCTCATTTCATACTCACTACAATCCTGTTAGGTAGCTACTATTCTATCTTGATGTTACAGATGATTCGAATCAAGTCAACTAGCAATTATGGAGCACCCACAATGTTGTAGGCCCTGTGCTAAGTGTTAAATGAGGGAACTGAATTTGAGGGAGGTTAAGCAATTGCCTAGAATCATAAAACTAATAAACGTCTGAGACAGGGAAACTTAGGTCTTTTTGGCTTCAAGTTAAACACTGTCCACTAGAATGTGCATGGCTAAAGGAGAAGTTATAATGGAGTAGATGAATAGATATTAATTGGGTTTTGAAAGCATGAAGGAGGCTAATAGCTGTGACCTCTGTAATAGAATATTTTTGCATTAAAATGATGAGATAATATTTACCTCTGGATTATTACATTAAGATATTCCTGCCCCAGTTCTGAAAGGAGGCATGGAGGTGACATTGGTACTAGCAAGTTTTCTAAATGCATTAACAGACTCATTGAGCAAATGAACTTGCAGAGGTGCCTTATTAGCCCTTTTATTTTTTAGTCACAACAAATATAATCAGTAGGCAGGTTTCTGAATTTCCAAAAGCCAAGAAGTTCTGCCTGTGATCAATATGTGGCCAAATGAAGAAAGGAACAGAAAAATATAAGGAAGTGAGGTATAAATAAAAATCTCCAACCCTAAGATGAATGGGTTATACTGAAAGACTGAAATATTGGTAAGAGCATTTCAGCAGTATCCTTATATGGCTCATATCATCTCCATTATGTGAAGGTGAGAAGCGAAGAAGAGAATTGGCAAGATACTCGTTTATCACAGTCTGTCTTTTGATTGTTACTGCCCTCTGACCTCTCACTATAATTAGTTACTATTATGTTATGCTGATACCAGATTGCACACCCTATTAGGAGGATTTTTTTCTTGTGATAATATCACTCTGGAGCAAGGCCATCATTTTGCAGACTTTATAAAGATCATACAGGTATTTCTGATTAATATCCATTTTTTCTTCCTTTTCTGTAAAGGGAAAATTTTGTCTTCCTTCTCATTATAACCAGTGGAGAATTTACTATTTTATACTATTTCATTCTGAAAGCAACCAAGAGTTGTGCTATGTGCTGCAAAATGTGAAAGTATAGATTGGGAAGATATTAATAAAAGATGTGGTAGAAATAAAGTTCCTTTCTACATAAATATTTTGACAGTCGCAGTTTTGTGCTTTTAATAGACAGGATACAAAATTAAATGCAAACATCTGTAATGGGTCTGTCCACAAGTTCTCAAATAGCACAATAACTTCTTATTCCTGCTTTATCATCATTTTTATATTCATTGTGATTCCTCATCCAAGAAAAACAAAGCTTCTGCTATTTGCTGAATCTTCATGTAAAAAGGATAACACATAGGATTTAGAAGTGGTATTTTATAAAGAAAAAGATGGTTAGGCTTGTGGCTGTGATAATGATTTGGACAATATAGTAATAGGAGTCATGGTAGTCATTGCTATTGTCCTAACTCTTCTTGCGACAGGGAAGGTAATCAATTGAGAGTCGAGAATTGGGTTTGCTACTGACTGTAATCACTTGTTTGCTAAGGCTACCAAATCCCTAGCCTATGGGTTCAGTTTCTATCACAGACTCTTTAACTAATCCATTACCCTATTTTGAGAATCTATAAGGACTCCTGGGTCAATGATTCAGTGGTTATCCGGTAGGTCACTCCACTTTCTGTCTTCAGTTTGATTTCGTTTCAGCTCCATGGAACAGGATCCCTTCATTGCTGATAAACCTTGGCGTTTCTCCCCTCCCTGTTTCCCAGTGTTTTATTGATTGTCTTTCCCCATTAGATTGCAAGCTCCTTGATCACAAGGACTCTGTTTCATTTTCTACTTTGTATCCCTTGTGGCCTAGCACATTATCTGGCACATAGTGGGTGCTTAATAAATGTTTATTGAATTAAATTGAATAGAATAGATCAGCCTGTTAGCTGGTCTTGTTCTGAACCTTTTTCCTACTTTCATGAATCTGGTGCTTGACTTGTTCCCTGTGACTTGTCCCCCATCTAGCCCTCCAGGTCCAGAAAGTGGTTTCTTGGCATTCCCTGTCTATATCAAGTACTTCAGGATTATCCTCACTATGTCCTTTCTTCGCCAATTATGATTGACTTGAGGATTCACCTAAATTATCTTTAAGCTTTACCTTTATAAAGGTATATATGTATCCTATATAAGGTAACAGCACATTCTAGTCAAGTGAAACCACTATCACCATCTTGATTACCATGCTCCCTCAGACTGTGATGGAGATTGTCTAGGATTCATTGTCCAAGAGTGCTGGGAATAAGAATATCCCCAGGCCAACAATAATGCTTCCAACCCTGTCCTCACAGCTATCACTGAAGGGAGCAACTCCTATGGAGAAGGGCTCTGTCCTCTTTGCTACCACCAGTATTAACTGATGAGCAGGTTCTGTCAATAAGTAGATAAACGCAAGGGCCCTGGGAGCTGTAGCAACCCCAGGCCCCCAACTTCTGACCCAGGGCTCATACCTTTGTCCAAGGAAAGAACTTCTCTCAAAGAGAGACCAAACTTCCCCAACAACTTCCAACCTGTGGGGTATGCAAGCCAGCCTTGCTAAAAGAGTAAGGAACTCAGAAGGAGATTCAGGAGGTAGAGTGTGCCACTCAAGTTAAACCACTGCTACTACCTCCAACTATTGACTAAAGATTACAAATAGTCTAAGATTTCCGCCCCTGATTCTTCATCAGCCACAGCTACTTCAAACCCACAAAATAAAGTTCTTACCATCAAATTTTTTGCATTGTCAAGTGGTTCAACACTAGAAGTGGTTAAAGTTTTGACAATGGAAATGACTTTTTAATGTTTATTTTTAAATTTTCAGTTCCAAATTCTCTCTTCTTCCAGTCCATCTCTTATACATTGAGAAGGCAAATAATATGACTCCCATCAAACAGCTTAAATCATGCAAAACATAATGGAAATAATTTAGAAGAAGGTGTATTACTATCTGCTTTGCTGCTACACCTTAAGGACCATATGCTCTTTCTATCTGACATAGCTAAAAGTCATTTGTGTTTTCTTCCCTTTCACCATGTGCACTCCTCTAGAGCAAAGACTCTGTGTTTTCTTATATAGCATTTAGTATCACAGTGGATAGAAGTGCAGAATTTAAAGTCAGTAAGATGGTGATCTTAATCTTGCTTAAACATTTACTAGTTGAGTACATACATTTAATCTCAGTGTGTGTCAGTTCTGTCTTCTGTGAAATGGAGATAATAAGATACAGGGTTGTTGTAAAGATCAATTAAGCTAATACATGTAAAGCACTTGGAAAAACTTTAAAATTCTATATAAATGATTTGTATATATAGCTATTATTTGTGTCCCCATCACAATGCTCCATACATAGTAAGTACTTTAATAATTTTTATATGTTCACTGCAAAATGAGGTGGCTATAGGAGGTAATCTTTCATGTAACATTTATTGAGTTTCTATCCTTTGTTAATTATACTGTAATCAATAATTGCAATTTTGTAGCTTCCCTTTTGAATATCTCTTTGTCTCTTAGTTATTTAAATGGAACCACTTCATTGCTCACCTATTATTGCCTTTGCCCACAGATCAGCATCCAGATTTAAGTCTCCACTTGCCACCTCTAACAGGTTTTATTTTCTCATTCTCTCCTCTTTTTTAAAAAAGATAAATTTTATGTTTATTTTTAGTTTACAACATTTATTTCCACAAGATTTTGAGTTAAAAATTTTCTCCCTGTCTGTCCCCAAAATAGCAAGCCCACTGAATACTCCCTCTCCCAATCTGCTCTCTCCTATATCCTTCCCCATCCGCCCTCCGACTTTCCAGTAGGGCAAGATGGATCTCCATATCCCAGTACCTGTATATCTTATTTCCCAATTGCAGGTAATAATAATAAAAATAATATTTTTTAAACATTTGATTTTACAACTTTGAATTCCAGATTCTTTCCTTTCTTCCCTCATCACCCTTTCATACTGGGAAGATAAGCAATTTGATATAGATTGTACATGATAGTTACACAAAACTTTTCCATAGTGGATATATTGTGAAAGACTGACTATATTTCCCTTCATCGTACTCCTCACCCCACTTGTTCTATTTTCTACTTTGACCCTGTCCCTTTTCAAAAGTGTGTGCTTCTGAATACCATCCCCCCAATCTACCTCCCTTCTATTATCCCTCCTCTTATCCCCTTTTCCCCTACTTTCTTGTAGGATAAGATACCCAATTTAGTGTGTATTTTATTCCCTACTTAAGCCAAATTCAATGAGAATTTGCCTTCCTGTTCTTCCCCTCCATTGTAACAGTTTTCCCTTGCCTCTTTTTTTTTTTAAGCAATTGGGGTTAAGTAACTTGCTCAAGGTTACCTGGCCAGTTATTTCTGGGTGTGGTGCTGAGTGTCTGAGCCCGGGATTCGATCTCCAAGTTGTCCCAACACTGAAACCGAAACCAGTGCTCTTACTAGCTGAGCCACCTGGCCGCCCCTAGTCCCTTGCCTCTTTTTTATGAGATCATTTACCCTATTCTGTCTCTCCCTATCTCCTCTCATTATATTCTTTTCTCACCTCTTAATTTTATTTTTTAAAATATCATCCCTTCATTGTATCCCAAAGAGATCATAGAAGTGGGAAAAAGACCCATATGTACAAAATATTTATAGCAGCTCTTTTGGTGGTAGCAAAGAATTGGAAATTAAGGGGGTGCCCATCAATTGGGGAATGGCCTGAATAAGTTGTTTTGTATGCATGTTATGGAACACTATTGTGCAATAAGAAATGGGGAGCAGATGGACTTCATATTTACCTGGAGAGGCTTATACGAACTGATGCTGAGTGAGAAGAGTAGAGCCAGGAGGAATTTGTACACAATTACAGACACAACTATGTGTGATGACCAACTTTGATAAACTGGACTCTCCTCAGCAATCCAGAGACATAAGTCAAACCCAAAAGACTCATGATGGAGAGAGATGTTTACATCCAGAGAAAGAACTGTGATTGAACCCAGATTGAAGCAAACTACCTGCCCTTTTTCATCTTCTTGCTTGGTTTTGTTTCCTCTTTCCCATTGTTCATTCAATCTGTTACAATCTTTCTTTATAACCTGACTAATGCCTAATGTGAAAGTATTTGCAGATACTTAGATTGTATGCCACCATGGTGGGGGGGAGGAGAGAAAATTTGAAACTCAAGGAATTGTGGTAATGAATCTTGTAAACTAAGAGTAAACAAATTAATAAAGAAAAAAATATATATAATCCTTTCCTATTCAATTGATCCTGTGCCCTCTCTCTATATATACCTGTACACATATATATACACACTCACATATGTATTCACATACACATATGCCCTCCAATATAGACATATATATGTATGCAGACATATATATATATATATATGCATTTATATTCCCTTCAACTATCCTCATACTGAGAAAAGTTTCATAAGTTATGATTATCATCTTTCCTTGTAGAAATGTAAATACTTCAACTTTGATAAGTTCCTTATGATTTCCTTTCCCTGTTTACCTTCTCATGCTTCTCTTGCTTCTTGTATGTGAATGTCAAATTTTCTATTCAACTCTAGTTTTTTCATCAAGAATGCTTGAATATCTTCCATTTCATTGAATGACCATATTTTCCCCTGAAACATGATACCCAGTTTTGCTGGGTAGGTGATTCTTGGTTTTAATCCTAGCTCCTTTGACCTCCAGAATATCATATTCCAAGCTCTTCAATCTCTTAATGTAGAAGCAGCTAGATCTTGTGTTATACTGATTGTGTTTCCACAACATTCAAATTGTTTCTTCTTGGCTGCTTGTAATATTTTTTCCTTCATCTGGGAATTTCAGCACCTGGCTATAATATTCCTAAGAGTTTTCTTTTGGGATATTTTTCAGGGGCAGTTTTACCCTCTGGTTCTAAAATATCAGGGCAATTTTCCTCGAGAATTTCTTGAAGGATGATTTCTAGGTTCTTTTTTTGATCATGGCTTTCAAGTAGTCCAATAATTTTTAAATTATCTCTCCTGGATCTATTTTCCAGGTCAGTTGTTTTTCCAATGAAATATTTGACATTGCCTTCTATTTTTTAATTCTTTTGGATCTATATAATAGTGTCTTGATTTCTCATAAGGTCATTAGCTTCCATTTGCTCCAATCTAATTTTGAAGGCATTATTCTCTTCAGTGAGTTTTTGAAATTCCTTTTCCATCTGGCCAATTCAACTGTTTAAGTCATTCTTCTCCTTCTTGCTTTTTTTGGCCTCTTTTGCCATTTGAATTAGTCTATTTTTTAAGGTGTGATTTTCTTCAGTCAGGTTGTTGACTCTTTTCATGATTTTCTTGCATCATTCTCATTTCTCTTTCCAATTTTTCCTCCACTTCTCTTACTTGATTTTCAAAATCCTTCTTGGGCTCCTCCATGTCCTATATCCAGTTCATATTTTTCTTGGAAGCTTTTGATGCAGGAGTTCTGACTTCGTTGTCTGCCTCCTGTTTCATCCTTTGATCCTTTTTGTCCCCCAAAAAGGAATCTGAGTTTTGATTGCTGTGCTTGATTTGCTTTCTTTGCTTGCTCATATTGCCACTCAATTACTTGACTTTTGAGCACTTTGACACAGTAGAACTCTGCTTCCAGAGAGGAGAGCTTTGTCCCAAATCACTGGGGTTTTCACAGCTGCCAGAGCTATTAGTTGGGTGCCCTCTCTACAGCCCCCACTAGCTCTGGCTCACTGGTCACACACCCCAGGACCTCCACACAAGACAGTGATCCAGATCCAAGCAGGTTAAAGCAAGAGTAATTACCCTCTGAATGGTCCCTTGGTTCCTCTACAATCTGTAGGTAAGGAGCTCTGAAGCAGCCATGTGGAGGCAGCTGCACGACTGAAGTGGCTCCACTACTCATCTTCTTGCCCTCAGGGCAGTGGCTGCACTCTGCTCTCAGTCCCCCTGTTGCCACACAGTCCACACTGGCCTTTTACTTTGTCTTTGGCATTTATGGGTTGAAAATTCTGTAAACCACCACAGCTGCTGGTGATCCCACTCTCGCAAAGTCTGCTCCAGCCACTGCTGGTCAGGGCCATCCTGGGGTAAAACTGATGGCTCACACGGGCTGGGCTCAGCTCCCAGCCGGCTGTGATGGACCCTTCCTGTCTGCCTGTTGGGCTGCCTTTAGTGGGAGACTTGTTTCCCTCCCTCACTTTGTTGGTTCTGTAGCTCTAAGGTTTGTTTAGAATCATATTTTATTGGTTGAGGTGGTTATGGGGGTAGCTCATGGAGTTTCCCTGCTTCTACACCTCCATCTTGGCTATGTCCCCCTCATTCTCTCCTCTTAACCAAACTAGCAATGTCATTTAATTTTCATAAGCAGGCAAAACATCCTCAGATATAGGAGAAAAAGCCAGACTAATGGATTCTACACTAAACAATCATATGTTTAAGCTATAAAGCTCTATCCAAGAGAAATTAAATGTTCATGCTCACTCATGTTTCTGGACCTCATCAAAGTATGCTACAGGCTCTGAGCTCACTCTCCCAAACCCACTTGAACTGCCAGGTTGTTTCCCTAGAGTTTCAGTCAGAAACAAACTGTTTATTAAGCTCCAGTGTGTAAGACATTGTGCTAAGCACTTGTGATACAAAGAAAGGTCAAAGATAGCCTCTGCATAAAAGGAACTTACAGTCTACCACTTCTCCCTTCATGGATCTAGGAGTAAGTATTGAGGGATTGATATGTCTTTTTAATGCTATTGTTCACAAGCCCCCATTTATGTGTTTCACCCACTAATATTGGTTGATGTGAATTAGCCAATCAGAAATTCCTTTTTAGTATTTACTAATGTGGTATAATAAGAACACTTAGTATAAACATTCACTCCCCCCCAAAATATCTGATAAAAATTATCCTAAAAGTACAGAGAGTGTCCAAGGGAAGAAGGTTCAAACTTAAAGTACATTAGCAAAAAGAACACCTCGAGAGGGGAGGCTAGGTGGCTTAGTGAGTAAAGTGCTGGCCCCAGAGTCAGGAGGACCCGAATTCGGTTCCAGCCTTAGACACTTAACACCCCCACAAAAAAACTAGCCGCGTAACCTTGGGCAAGTCACTTAACCCCAATTGCCCTCCAAAAAGCAAAAAAAAAAAAGAACACCTTGAAGCTTCCTGGATGTCCTATGGCTAGAAATACTTTCTTTCTCCTTTGTGGGACTATCATGAAATTCCCTTAAGGAATGAGAAAACTTTTGTTTGAGATAATGTGCTAAGCACTTTAAAATGTTATTCCAATTGATCATAACCCTTACCCTGGGAGGTAGGTTCTGCTATTATCCACAGTCTGCAGTTGATGAAACTGTGAAAAAGAGGTTAAGTGACTTGCCCATAATCACAATATTAAGTTAGATTGAGGTTGTATCTGAACTCTGGTGTTTCTGACTCTATCCAGTATGACACTTAGTCACCTAAATTTGTGCTTGTTGATTGGTTAGAAAAGTAAGTTGAAAACTTTGACTTTTTAATTTTGATATCTAATTTTCCTTGCTGGAAAAATGTGGATATGGGTTCAATTAGCCCATGATCTTTCCATCTGCCTATACAGCCTTTACACTGAAGTAAAGTTGACTAGAAATAATGTGATCCTTGCTGGACAGACTTTTTCAGTATGATGTATCATACAATGATACCTGTGAGAAATTAGTAAATTTCAGCTAAAATCAGATGACTTCATGCCCAGATACAGAGAAGACAGCCACACGGTGGCCTTTGTGTCATCAGTATTAATCCAAATGTCCCTCATTTGTTATCCCAAATGTAAAGCTGGGCTTTAGCCATTTCTTGGGGCTTATATTAACCACTCAAAATTTTTCGAAGACATCTTCAGCTTCTTCCTACATTGTTTTTCACAGCTTTCTTATAACTCCTCAAAAAATTTTTTTATGTAGTATTTTGCATAGTATATTACATAGTATTGTAATAGTCATAAAGAATAGAATGGAGCAGCCAAATGGTTCAGTGGATAAGGTCATTTGTCCTAGAGCCAGGAAAATCTGAGCTCCAATTGGAACTGAGGTCCTCACTATCTACATGACCCTGGGCAAGTCACTTAACCTATGTTTGCCTTAATTCACTGGAAAAGAAAATGACAAATCATTCCAGTAGCTTTGCCAAGAAAACCTCATAGACAGGGTGGTCATGAAGAGTCATAATGGCTGATATGACTAAATAAGAACTATAATAAGGTCTAGTGTTTTTCTTTTTTTCATGCCACTGGGCTTAACAATGTTTTATAATTTTAGATGACGGTCTTCTAGTGACCTTCCCTCCAGCACTGAGTAATTGAATAATCCTCTTGAAGAGTATTTCAGAGTTAAAAGTACAATTCTGACTTTGTAGCTTACCCATACTTCACTGGAAAGAAGAAAGTTTAATATACATCACATGTATCACTGCGAGTACATAGGATTCATGTTGAATACATAGAAATTTTTTGTCCCTCATATACAAACTCACTTTTGAGTCAACAAGACATATATATTTCCAGCAGACACAGTGGAAGAAGATGTAAGACAGGGATTTGAAGTTATTTTCATTTAGGGGCATCACTCGTATTTCTCTGTGATACTATGTTGAAATATACTTAATCTCCTAATTTCCTTTGATGAAAGTGGAAATATCAGCATCATTGTGTTGGGACAGAAGCATAATTAATCTTGACCATGGAAGAACTTGTTGGTCGCCTTTGAACTTCATTTAGTTCTCACTAGGGTAATGAGGTACTTTTAAGATCAAATATAAACTACCCTGTTTAGTGTTTAAAGTGATTTAAAGTAACTCTAGTCTTCCTTTTTAGCCTTATCATATATTGCTTCCCCACATAAAACTCACAATTTAGCCATTTTGGTCAAATTGCTGGTCATTACATTCCATAATCTTTGGACTTTTTTACTATTTCTCATGCCAGGTATATTTGCATACTGACCTCCATCTCTTGAAATATGTGCTTTCCTTCAAAACTCAGTATCAGCAACTACTTCTGCAAAAGGTCTTTCTTTCCCCTAACCATAGCTTTTAGTGACTCATCCTATGTGTCAAGACTACTTTGTATCTGCTTCACTTATGTTTTGTAATTACCAATATTTCCTGTTTTTTACATATATGTATATATATATACACACATTTTTTCTCTCCCATTAGAATTTAAAATTGACTCCAGAGGTGGAGCCAAGATAGAGGAGTAAAAGCAGGAACTTGTTGGAGTTCCTGCTTCAACCACTTCCATTACCTATTAAAAATAACTCTAAACAAATTTTAGAGCTACAGAGCCCACAAAGTGACAAATAGAAACAAATTGTAAAGCCACACATGAGCAGTTTTCCAGAGGACTGCTGCTGTGAACAGCTTTCAAGGTTCTGATTACACAGTATAGTGGACTCTCTATTTATTCAATAACAAATCAGAGCAAAACATTCACAGAAAATCAAAGCACAGCATTCAGAATGTTACAACTTATCACAGAAAATCAAAATACAGCATTCACCATGTCACAACTCAACAACTTATCACTAAAATGGCCACATCATTTTCACCAAAGTGGTCACATAGTTTTAAATAAAGTACATTCATTTAATCAAACAGAAAATCCTTAATTCAATCACAAAGTACAAAAGTCACAATAAATCCTAATCTTATCAGTCAGTACACAATATCCAAGTAAAGTCTTCTTTCAGCTTGACTTGAGGCTGGCTCTCACATTCCATGGTTCCTCTTCCATGGTCTAAGTGTCACCTGGGTTCAAAGGCAGGCAGTTCCCAGTTCCTCGTCCAGCTCCTTGTCCAGTTCTTCATCCAGTTTCTATTCCATATTGAAGTTCACAGTATCCAGTCCTGTTTCTGGGAAGACAAAGCTTGACAGAGCCACAATAATATTCATACACATTACCAACACCATCATCAATTCACTATCTGCCTATAAAATCAACTCAGACCCACCAACAAGGTCTGAGAACTCAACACAAATAATCAACACAGACCCACAAACAAGATCCAAGAGGTCAGCACAAATCATCAATAAAGTCCCAGGACCTTCAAAACCCTCCTCCAGGTCTTCTGCAAACATAAAACAAGAAAATCCTCTTTTAGGGTTTCCAGTAAGGTCCCAGGGCTGCTGTAAAAAGTATCACAAACAAACAGCAACACAGACAGAGCAGACAAACAGAGTGCCAGGATACCACAAGTTTTCTCCTTCTTGACTCTGCCACCACAAGAGTCCTCTTTTAAGTTCTGCTCTCTCTAGCCTGGTAATTCTCCTTATATATGGCCATTAGCTCCTCCCCTTCCTGTTGCAGGATTTCATGAGTTCTAGGGTTCACAAGTTATAGGTTTCACACATTCTGTCTCTTAATAGACGATACAAAGCTCAAAAGAAACTTGAACTGAAACAAGGTTTTAATTCAATAGCTGAAACAAGGTGTGAACTACTTCTATGCTTGCCATTACACAAATATCCCACTGAAGGCAGCCTGGCAGGCCAATGGGAAGGGTCTGTCACACTGGGCTAGGACTGGAGCTCTGTCCCCCATGAGCCTTGCTGGCCCAGACTCACAACTTAGACTGGCCAAAGCAAACTTCAGGAGAATGAATCACCAGTAGCTGTGGCATTTTCCAGACTTCTCAATCCATAAATGCCAAAGAGAAATAAAAGGTCAGTAGGGAACTCGGTTGGAAATGGATGAGAGGGGGAGCACGGTATACATACACACACACACATACACATATATATGTATATGGATGTATATATGTATGTATGTATTTATATATATATGTATGTATTGCAGGGTGTATGTGTGTATAAATATATATGTGAGTGTTTGTATGTGTGTACATGTATACCTAGACAGAGGGCACAGGATCACTTGACTATGAAGGGATATCTAAAAAATAAAATTAAGAGGTAAGAAAGGAATATATTGGGAGAAGGAGAAAGGGAGAGATTAAATAGTGTAAATTATCTCATATAAAAGAGGCAAGAGAAAACTATTACAATGGAGGGAAGAGCAAGAAGATGAAAGGGAATGGGTCAACCTTACTCTCATTGAATGTAGCTTAAGGAGGGAATAACATACACACTCAATTGGATTTTTTTTTGCTTTTTTTGGAGAGGGGAAGGTAGGGAAATTGGGGTTAAGTGACTTGCCCAAGGTCGCACCACTAGTAAGTTTTAAGTGTCTGAGGCCTGATTTGAACTCATGTTCTCCTTACTCCAGGGCCAGTGCTCTACTCACTGTGCCACCTAGCTGCCTGGATTTTTTGTTCTACAGGAATGTAGGGGGGTGGGTATAAGAGGGGAATGATAGAAGTGAGGGCAGATTGAGGAAGAGGGTAGTTAGAAGCAATCACTTTAGGAAAGGGACAGAGTCAAAGTAGAAAACAGAATAAGTGGGGGGTAGGATAGGATAGAGCAAAATATAGTTAATCTTTCACAATATAACTACTATGGAAACATTTTGTGTAACTATACACGTACAGCCTATATTGAATTGCATGTCCTCCAAGTCGGGGTGGGTTAGGAGGGAAGAAGGGAAAGAATATGGAAAATCAAAGTTTTAAAAACAAATGCTAAAAATGTTTTTATATGGATTTGGGAAATAAGATATATAGGCACTGGTATATAGTAATCCATCTTGCCCTACTAGAAAGTTAGTGGGGGAGGGGAGAGGATACAAAAAGAACAGAGTGGGGGAAGATGTATTCAATAGTCTCGTTATCTTGGGGTGGGGGTAGGGAAAAAGATGGGAAGAAAATTTGTAACTCAAAATCTTGTGGAAATGAATGTTCAAAACTAAAGAGAAAGAAAGAAAGAAAGAAAGAAAGAAAGAAAGAAAGAAAGAAAGA
>NW_027186304.1:32960724-32975830 GCF_028583685.1 Petaurus breviceps papuanus | reverse complement strand
AAGAAAGAAAGAAAGAAAGAAAGAAAGAAAGAAAGAAAGAAAGAAAGGAAGGAAGGAAGGAAGGAAGGAAGGAAGGAAGGAAGGAAGGAAGGAAGGAAGGAAGAATTTAAAATCTATTTAATGGCAAAAGGTGTTTTTTTAATCTTTAAACCTCTAGTACAGTACCTCACACATAATAGATGCTTAAAATATCTCAGTGATTTAGTAATAGGTAAGGATGTCTTTATGGAAGCAGAATATTTGGGTCCTAGTTCTTGCTTTAACATATGTAGCTATTTTGACCTTGAACCAATCATATGACCTCTCTGTTTTCAGTTTCTTCCTCTAGAGAGGGGTTGGAATATTTGATTTCTGAGGTTGCTTCCAATACTAACATTCTCTGCATCTATGAAAAGTATCACAAGCTCCATGAAAGCAAAGACTTTGCCTTATGTAAATTTCCATCTCTGCTCCAGTATCAAGTAGAGTGCTTTGTACACAGTATCTCCTTAATAAATGTGCATTTTATTGAATGGAATATGGTCCAAAGTATTTTTGATCACAAGATGGCAGTATGTCAAACTTTAATATTAAATGTTAATATATTTGCACTAAATTGAAATTTTTCTTATCTGAAGGAGAGAGACAGAGACAGAGAAAAACAGAGAGAGCCAGAGAGAGAGACGTGCAAAGAGAGAGAGAAAGACAGAACCGACCCCCCCCATCCCATTACTGAATTGAAGCTGCATAGGGGGAGGAAAGACACAATAGTAGCATTACAAATTTCCCCTCTATATGCAATATATGTTTCCTCTCATCCATGCAGAAAAATAGTTCTCATTTAGAAAAAGAAATGCTGTAGTTAGATTGAGGATGAATTTCTGTCTCAGGTTTAACAATTTCTTCATGACTCCTGCAAAACATAATTAGATATTATTTTTATCCAAACTGCAACACACTTGATAGCCCTTCTGTGAAAATACTCCAGGTAGTTACTTCTGTCTTCAGCTTTGTGCTGCACTGATGAAGAAAAATGGGATTTCTCAAACGGCCTGAACAATACCAGTCAATTCTTATGGGCATTACCATGGATTATTTTTTGGAGGTAAACACTGCTTTCATTCTCTTTATAAGTTCATTTGTTCTCTCTTAGTAGCAGTTGAATCAAAAAAAAATTCTCCACATATTTTGTTCCTCACTAGTTCATTCATTACTTAATTACATTTCTGAACTAATAAAATAATACTTTAGTCAAATATTTAAATCATTTTTGTTGTTTAAGTCTAAAAAGCAATATTTTTTCATGTATGGTGTGATATTGAGGACTTACTGAATCAGAGAAAGCACCTTAAATATTATTTATCTTTCATGTTTTTAATTAAGTTGCTTCCATTCTTTTCCATATTGCAATTTCTTATTACTTTCATAAAATAGTTTGGACAACCTTTCTCTGAGGGGCAAAGCAATAAATCTGAAATTCCAGGGATATTAACCAAAGACTATATAGCTTAATAATTGTTCTCAACTTTATAATTCTTCATGATTTTCTATGTTCCTTAACTCCTTTGAGGGTTTTCATTATTATTCTACAAATATATTTAGATTGATTGTTCTTTACTTTGTATTTCCCCAATTTTAAATGACCTGAACACTAAATAATTGAATCTAAGAATTGGAAGATACATCAAAACTCATGTAGCCTATATGTTAAAACATTTAATTCCATCTATAGTATCCCCTAATGCTCACTCACTCTATGCTTGAAGATCTCTAATTTTTAAATTCCCCTAATATAGTTGGCTCTTCCCATACATTTCAAGTTACTTACATTTTCTACTGGTGAAACCAAATATCAAAATTTCCTGCACTTTAGTGTTGCTGTCATGAACATCATTGATCAATAAGGTTGGTAACAATTTCACTGTGAGGTTTGTTTATATGTAATTGTCATCTTAGAATGTTTCATACGACAGCTTGACCTATTCACATCCACATCCACATACACTTGTATGTACATACATACACATATATTCACACAGATATATATGTATGTATGTATGTATGTATGTATGTATAGCATTGTGTGGACATTTGGTCCAGTTTTAAGCACCATTTACAGAGGGAATGAGTGAATATACACTCCCAATTCAACTCAGTTTTTCCTATCTTGGCATAAGGGACTAATTTGACAAAAAAAAAAGCTCATAACATGAAAAGTTTCTCACTCTTTCCTCTACCTTGGCTTCCTTTGCTCAATTAACCTCCCACAGATGTTGCCAATAGAAAGGGAAGGGGTATAAAAATTAAACAATCATTATGGTCATATATGACAGGGAAAAGATGTGATCCATCAATGTGGAGTAGAGGTGCTTAATCATTTTTTGGTACCACATAGCTCTTTGGCAGTCCAGTGAAGCTTATGGACTTTTCTTAGATTAACATTTTTAAAGGCATAAAATAAAATATGTGATTACAGAAGAAATCATTATACAAAAATCCAGTTATCATAATATTTTATAAATGTGGACCCTCGGTGAAGAACTCTTTATGTAAAGAAATCAGACAACCTTAGACCTAATGGCAATTCCAAAATATTGAAACAACCACATTGAAGTTTTCTGAACTTTGCACAGCTCATTAGTTATGGGTTTACCGGAAGACAAGGACAATAACTGGTCAGGCAGAAAAGGTCTAAACAGATGTGAACTGCATTGTTTGAGGAAATGCACAAGCTGAGGAGACAAGACCCTGTAGAGTGGCATGCTGGTTCCTAATTACTGGCATAATTATTTTAAGATTATTATTCCTTTTTTGGAGAATGCCAACAAAATATAACATCTAACAATAATAGTCTTATACATGCATATATTTTCTCATTTATAGTTTAAAACTAAGGTTATCAACCTTTTTTCCTAGTCACAAAGGCCATTGACCATGTTCCATCATATCATGTAGGTTTTGTTCTTTTGTTTAGGAAAAGACACAATTTGATAGGCGAGTCTTTCTGAAAACAATTTTAAAAATCAGTTAGTGGTAATACAAAAAAATATTGATAAGGACCTACAGGAAAGAGATGATTTGAGTTTGGGACCATCTGGACTGTGTTAATATTAGATTTCCTTTTATATCCATCACTCAGTCATTGGATAAGCATATATTAAATGTTTACTATGTTCTGGGAACTTTGATAAGTACTAAGGATACAAAGAAAGTTTAAAAAAAAAAACATTCCCTGCCCTCAAAGAGCTCATCGGGCCTACTGCTGTTGTCTCAGTTTTGTGCTTTGGTCTATGGGAAATAAAAATTTGTAACAATTGTTCTAACTACTTGAAAAATCATGACTAAAGTAATTCATTTAGGAATAACACTTTAATATAATATAATTTTGAACTCTGCAAATTTAATAAATGGTTGTTTACCATACATGTATACATGTATATATAGTATATCTATACATGTACACCTACATACATATATAAAGGCAACATAGAGAGTAGGGGCCCCCATTTCTTTTTTTTTTTTTGGAGGGCAATTGGGGTTAAGCGACTTGCCCAAGGTCACACGGCTAGTTTCTTGTGTGTGTGTGTGTGTGTGTGTGTGTGTGTGTGTTAAGTGTCTGAAACAGGACTTGAACCCAGGTACTCCTGACTCCAGGGCCGGTGCTTTTTTTGCTGTGCCACCTAGCCGCCACCTAGGGGCCTCCATTTCTAAAAGATCTGGATGTAAATGCCCCACCTCTTAGACATAAAAGCAGCCCAAATCCTGTTATTACTAAATCTTTCAGTGTTCCAGTCAGCTCTATGAAAATATTTACATAATAGATGACAATTTGAATTGCTCATCAGTCATACTCATTAGTTAAACAATTACTATTTAAAACACTGGGCAAAGCTCTAAGGATACAAAAAAGGGTAAAAAAAAAACATGGTCCTTGTTTTCAAGGAGCACAAGAAGACAATGGGGAAGACAAGATATAAATGGGGAAGACAAGATACTGTATACACTGTTATTCGTATCTTGTCTTCCCCATTCATATTGTAAATAATTGTCCTTTTTCTTTATATTGCCAGTTCTCCTGACATATCACTGGACAAAATTATACCAAATAATAGCTTTAATTTAATCTTCAGTAGTGGTGCATACACTCTTTTCATTTTTATTTTATTCATTTTCATTTACTAGCAATTTGGTTTTCTTATTTTTAAAAAATCAAATTAACCAATGGTTTATCTATTTTATTGTTTTTTCCCCCAAGAAACAAGCTCCCAGTTTTATTTATAAGTTCAATTATTCTACTTTCAATTTTACTGATTTCTCCTTTGATTTTTCTGGATTTCAATTTGCTGTTACTTGGATTTTTTTTTTTTTTGCTTTTTGGAAGGCAATTGGGGTTAAGTAATTTGGCCAAGGTTACATGGCTAGTTTGTTTGTGTGGGGGGGGGTGGGGGGGGGGGGGTGTTAAGGGTGTTAAGTGTCTGAGGTCAGAACCAAACTCAGGTCCTCCTGACTCCAGGGCTGGCACTTTACTCACTGCCCCACTTGTTAGTTGGATATTTTTAATTTGCCTTTTTCTGGTTTTTTTAGTTGCATGCCCAATTTTTTTGATCCACTCTTCTTCTCTTTTCTTTATGTATATATTTAGAATTATAAATATTCCCCTAAATATTGTTTCAGCTGAATCCCAAAATTCTAGAATATTGTCTCATTGTTGCCATTCTCTTTAATGAAAATATTCAAAATTCTGTTATTTATTCTTTGACCCATTCATTCTTTAGGATTAGATTGCTGAGTTTATAATTTACTTTTAATCTATGCTTATATTATATTTGCTAAATGTAATTTGTATGCATTATGGTCTAAAAAGGGCACAATTAATATTTTTGCTTTTCTGCATTTTGGTTATGGTTTTTATCCCCATGGTCAGTTTTTGTGAAACTACAATGTTTCTAGGCTATTGGGAAAGTTTTATTTTATAATTTCTTTCTTTTTTTCCTTTCATTTGGGGGGGGGGACAGCAATTGGGGTTAAGTGATTTGCCAAGAGTCACACAGCTATTGTGTCTGAGGCCAAATGTGAACTCAGATCTTCCTGAATACAGACCGGGTGCTCTATATACTGTGCCATATTGCTGTCCCTCTTTCACAATTTCTTGAAAGGTGATGCCCAGACTCTTTCTTGGATCATGGCTTTCAGGTTGTCCAATAATTTTAAAATGATCTCTCCTTGATTTATTTTCCTGTCAGTTGTCTTTTCAATGATACATTTCATGTTTTCATTCTTTTTTTCTTAGAATCCTCTTTATTATTATAATTTTTTTTACTTTATCAAACGCTTTATTAACTTCTAGTTTACATCATTCATTTCTGCAGGATTTTGAGTTACAAATTTTCTCCCCATTTTTCCCCTACCCACCACCCCAAAATATCGATGCCACTGGTATCCCTTCCTCCAATCTTCTCTCTCCCATATCTTCCCTCATCTCCCCTGCAATTTTCCAGTAGGGCATGGTGGATCTCTATGCCCATCATCTCATTTCCCAGTTACATGTAAAATAATATTAATAATAATATATATATATACATATATTAAACATTTGATTTTAAAACTTTGAATTCCAGATTCATTCCCTTCCTCCCTTGTCACTCACCCTTACTGGGAAGATAAGCAATTCAATATAGGTTGCACATGTGTATCTATGTAAGACATTTCCATAGTGGATATATTGTAAAAGACTGACTATATTTCCCCCCATCCTATTTCACCTCTCACTTGTTCTATTCTCTACTTTGATCCTGTCTCTTTTCAAAAGTAGGAGCTTCCAATTTCCCTCCCCCCCAGCCTGCCCTCCCTTCCATCATCCTCCTTCTTTATGTTTTAGTTCTTTTAATTTTATTTTACTGCTCCTTGATTTGTCATGGAGTCATTAGCTTCCACATGCCAAATTCTCATTTCTAAGTAATTATCTTCTTTAGTAAGATCTCGTACCCCTTTTTGCATTTAATGAGTTCTACTTTCTAAGGAGTTATTTTCATCAGTGAATTTTGTAACTTTTTTAACCATTTGGCCAATTCTGTTTTTTAAGGTGTTATTTTCTTTGTTATTTTTTGTACCTTTTACCAAGGTATTAATATCTTTCATAATTCCCTTCCTTTCCTTTCTTTCCTATTTTTTCTCTCCCACTCTCATTTAATTTTGAAATTAATTATCTAGCTATTCTAGGAATTCATGTTTGGCTTGTGAATAATTCACCTTTTTCTTTGAGATTTTGCTTGTAGCTGTTTTGACTTAATTGTCTTCTAAGTCTGTGTCTTTATCTTCTCTGTTATCAGAGTAGATTTCTATAGTCAGATTATTTTATATTTTTTTTGCTCATTTTCCACCATATTTCTTGATTTGTAACTTTATTTTAATGTTAATCTCTGTTCCTTGAATCAGTTATGGGATTTGGTGCCTCTGTCTCATGCTTCATAGTTTTTCATGCTGCTATTTTCAGAGCTAGTTCTAAGGGTTTGGAAGTTTTCAGAGCGTTCCAAGTGGTGTGATCTGGGGAGAAGTGTGGTCACTGTTCTCTTGAACTGAATGCTAGTCCTTACCCAAGAAGGGCCCCTGATCCCTTGGGATCAAAAATCATACTTTTCTTCAGAGCCCCTCATCCTTTCAGGCAGAAGTAATACCCTCAGGTCTTCTACATTTTCTTGATTGAAAGTATTCTTTTTCACCACTGAACTATGACCAGGCAATTAAGTTGCCAAACAGTTATTCCTCAAGGTTGACAATCACTTGACCAAAAGTGCTCCTCTTTGACCTTGAATCTAGAAGTGGGTATAGACATTGGAAGTGCAAAACATCATCTGGTCCTGTGTGTACTGCTAACATGGGGGTACTTTGTAATCTCTTCTTGACCATTTGCTAGGTCCCCTACTCATCTCTGGCTTGAGAACTTCTGAAACTGCTACTGCTTCTGTCATCACCACCTAATCCCATGGGCTCTTGCCCAACCCTCTCCCCTATGTCACAGATTTCTTTTTCTGAGCTCCTAAGTTTTCTTGGGGTGGAAAAATTTTTTATCCTGACCATTTTTGGTCCATTGTTCCAGTATTCCATTTGGGATGTTACTTTAAATTTGTTGGGAAGAGAATGTTGGGAGAGGTCAGCTAAGCATTCTCTCAACTCTGCTATCTCTACCACTTGAAGTCCCTAGAAGACTTCTCTCAAGTCATCTTTTGAAATGTTTCCTTATAGCACAATATTCCTTTACATTTATATAATTACAATTTGTCCTGAAATCTCCTAGATGTTATGTATCCTAATTTGGTTAATTTCCAGATCTTTACTACTCCAAAAACACTAATATTAATATTTTTGTCAATGTTATCCCTCTCTTCCTTTTTAATCTCTTTTCTTATTACTTATAGTGATTTGGAACATCTTTTTATTTGGTTGATATCTTGCATTTTTCCTTTGTAATTTGTCTATTAATATAATTTGATCAATTATATATTGAAATATGGCTTCTGTTTTTATATAATTTTATAAATTCCATACATATTTTGAATTTCATACTTTTATAAGGTATTTGCCATTTTTTTCTTAGTTAACTGTTTCTTAATTCTAACTTTAGTGACATTGCTTGTGCCACAACTTTAAAAATTTATGTAGTTGAAAATGTCAATTTTATCTTTTATAATCATTCTCCCAGCTGTTTTTTTTTTCAGTATTAACTAGCTCTGATTTTTTTTTCTATCATTGGTGTCTTTCTTCCTCTCTTTCTGATACCTTGTATCTCAGACACCCACATAATTTTCTCTTTTTCACTATAGATCTCTTCTCTATAAATAAATTTCTGTAAAGTAAAATGGTGCCTTAATGAAGAACAATGAGAAAAAGAGATGGCAGATGGGATGCAATGGAATGCAGCTTTACTACTTCTCCAAGAAAATGATCATGCAAAAGGTAATGGACACAACAAATTACATTGACATTGATTATCATAATCTCATACAAAGGATTAATAATTGCAAAACATTTGCCGTTGCAAAAAAACTCAGAAATGCCTTAGTCAATACACACTTGATGGTTTATAATATAAACTAATTTTTAAAATATCTTGAGGATTGTGTATGCATAATTTTGAAAAGTATGGAGGATAAAAACCAGTTTAAAGAAAACTTGGCAAAAGACTCAAGCAAGAAAACTCATCCTGAGGTCCTAGAAGTATAAACATGGAAGAAGAACAAGTAAGAAAAATGCAAAATGCCTACGAGCCTTTTCATTTAAAAACAAAACAAAATAAAACGATAATTTTGACCATCAAGGATAGTAGAGCCACCATACTTTTGCTTTATGATATCTGTTAATAACACAGTCCTGGAATATGTTTGTAGAGGTAAAATGAATTTAAATAGAACAAAAATGAGAAAAATAGCTGGATTAGAATAAATGTACATAATAATATATAATAAGGTATTTTTAAATATCTCCAATATAGATGATATCCTCTAAGTTATAGGTTTAATCATGTTACATCTCTGTTCAGAAACTGAATGGCTTCCTATTGTTTCTATGATAAAATATAAACTCGTCATTCTTCCACAATATGTCTCTAGCCTAGCGTTCTGATATTAAAAAATTAATGTCCTGCAGCCAATGCAGAATCTATTCGAAATGAACAACTAGCTTTACCTCGAACATATTATGTCATCTCTGGCTTTCATGCATTCATATAAACTGACACCCAAGCCTAGACTATTCTACCTTTGCTAATGCTTAGGCATTTAACTTGGTTCACAGGGCAATTCAGTAGTTTTCAACAACCTGTAGCCACTTCTGTCCCCCTCCATCGCTTATTCATTCTCCTGCTCTTCTGAAATGACTTTGTATCTGTGGAAAATTTACTGCCCCACATCCAGCTCTTTGATAAGATAGAACTAGCTATATTGTATCTTTGTATCCTCATTACCAACACAGTATTTTTTTTACCTTGAAAGTACTTAATGAATGCATATTTAATTAATGAATAAAATATTGGTTTTAAATGATAATATATGGATTATTTTGTGAAGTGGCAATGTGGATGTTCTTATGACTCCCGCATAGCTCTTATATAAATTTTTTACATATGGGAAAATCCCCCTGTATGTATTATCTCCACACATCACACCATTATGCTCTAAAACTCTGATATATCTTAAGGAACTTTCAGGTTGGATTCAAATCTGTCTTTTTATAACTTGTACTTATTTGTTCTAGGTGGGCCATCTCAGGAGAAAGTAGCTTCTTTTAAATTCAATTAAAGAAGATGGGTAGACTTAATTAGAATTAAGAGAATTCATCCAGGACAGTTCAGAAGAAGAGTTGAATTATAGGACTTGGGGGGACTCTATTGCAGAATACTGAGACTATTTGTGACAGGAAATCAACACCAGAGAATGTAATCTTCACAGTCTAATTTTCTGCTAAATTACAGTCCCCAGATACTTGTAAAATCTGATAACCACTACTCACTCTTGATCATCATTACTTGATATAATGTAATTGAGGGCACATGATCCCCATAAAGGCAATTAGGAAGGCATTGTTAAGATTTTCTAATCTGAAGTCAGATAAAGGTTTAGGATAGAGACAAAAGAGAGACATTTCATTTGATCAGCAGAAAGCTGAGGTTAAAGGTCAGGTCTGGTGCCTATGTGTACTACTTAGGTCAGTTGTTCTGTGTTCCATAAGAGATTACCCCCTGGGGTGAATACAGAAGGTGACAGGAAGAGCCTGAGCAGAGCTGGGAACAGGCAGCTTGGAGGCAGAGCTGCTAGTGTGAATTCCTTCTAGACCCAACTGATGATGATTCAGAACAACAAATAGATAAAGATATGATTGTGACCCAAAGTCAGACCAACTTCATTTGTCCCATTACTCAGTTGGAAATGAAGAAACTAGTGAAAAATAAAGTATACAGACACACCTATGAAGAGGAAGCCATTAGAAAAATTATTGAATTGAAACACAAAAGTAAGAAAAAAGCGTGTTGCCTCAAAGTTGGCTGTAGTCATACAGATGTAAAGTTGACAGATCTCATGGAAGACGTAGTGCTCAGAAGAGCCATCTAAAACCACAGAATAATGGCCGACAGTTGGAACAAACAGCCACCAGACGATGCAGATGTCTACAGCTGGTGTGCTCTCATAGAAAGCAAAGGCTACCAGTGTCCACGGAGATCACGTGCTTATTGTAAACTGATTAGAATAGGATGTTTACTCTATCTCATTTGAGGGTAAAATTAATGATTTCAAACATAATCCAAAGTATTTTTAACTGCCAAGTAACAACATTCATTGATTTTTTTTCCTGTTTAAAACTTTGTTAAATAAAATGATTATCTGTATAAAAAAAAGAAGAAGACACCTAGTATAGGGAGAGGACTACAGACTATCCCAGAAGGGAGAGTTTGAAGCAACCTAGATCTCTAGAAAGAGATAACATTATCAGCGTGGTGGTTTTATTTAAATATTCTTTTTTCTTAAAAGGGGAAAAAGTTCTTTTTTTGCATGACTTCAGAGATCAGAAATAGGAGCAATAACTAGAAGTTTCAAAGATGCATTTTTCTGCTTATATGAAAAATCATCTTCCTAATAGCTACATCTATCCAGAAGAGCAAAGGACTTACTCCAGATGGAATGGGTTCCTCCTTAATGGAAGTTTTAATGTAGAGGCTGTTTAATCTTTTTTTCAGCAATGTTGTATAAGGGATTCCAACTACAAGACCCAGTGTTTCTGCTATATTCAAATACTTCAACTGAGCCTTCTATTCGTTCAGTCAATCAATCAATCCATAAGCTTTGGTAAGTGCTTATACCATGCCAAACACTAAACAATGTGAAAAGATGCTTCAACTCATCCACCCGTCCACCTATCCATCTGTCCATCCATTGGCATATCCATTTATTATCATTCATTTAACAAACATTTATTAAGTACCTGTTTGCACAGAACATTATGCTAAGTGTTGATGAGATACAGTTTCAATTAAAAGATTACTGCTTTTTTTGCTTTGAGTTCTTTCCTTTTCTGATTACTTCTAGTTGACCATTATGTCTCTTCAAATGTGAACCTAGAACTAGGGAGAAGGCCTAGTTTGTGTTTGCATCAGCTACTACAGATGTGGAAAAAAGTAAAAGATATGCTTCTAGTTAGACTTTTCAAAACTTTTCATTCTGCTTTTAGCTGATTAAATTTCTTATTTGAAAATTATCATTTTTTCTACTGAAGGAAAATATAAAATCAATCATTTGATAGAAGTGAGCATTTGAATAAAATGTTACTTCTCTGCTTTATGGTACATATTAAAGTGTATCATTATTTACATATTTTTGTGTTAAGTTTAAACATCCCCCCAAATATGTACTTTTACTACTTGTTGTATTGCAACCTATTTCCTCAAAACAAGTTCAAATTCTTCAGAGGAATTAGATTTATTTTCTGCTTTCTCTCAATTTACCTGGGAACATTTCTCATGCAAACTATAGTCAATTTTGTTTTCTTTATGTTTTTTCACTGCTACATTCCTTCTTTGTTTTTCTTGATTTGGTTTGAAGAAAAGGGTGTAATTCCAATGGGATTTTTCAGAAGAGGATCCATACAAGATGGCTTATTCCATCCTGAATGTACTACATAATTTTTAGAAAACATCAAAGTCCTTCATCATCTCACTTCTGCTGGGGCCTTATCCTATTTTATTACTGACTTTGAAATGACTTGAAATGCAAAAAGGTCTATGTCCTGCAGTTAGTCAATGGCAGGGGAAAGAAGTGAAGGAAATACATTATAAAGAATTAAATCATGAAAGACTCAAGGAAAGATTTTTCTTCTAATTCTAATAATTGTTATCAATTAATATAATCTAGAGGCAGGGGTTCTTAAGCTTTTGTGTGTTATGGATAGCCTTGGTACTCTGGTGACATCTGTAGATGCTTTCGCAGAATAATGCTTTTAAATGAATAAAATAAAATACATAAGATTACAAATGAAACCAATTGTATTGAAACAAAGATGTATTTTTCCCCATCAAAATTCACAGACCACCTGAAATTTGTCCACAGAATCATTAGAGGTCCATGACCCCCAGAGCGAGAACTAATTTACACAATTGTTATTTACTCTTTCTATGCTATGAAGATAGAGAATGTTACATTTTTTAAAAAGCAATTGGGGTTAAGTAACTTGCTCAGGATTACACGGCCAGTTATTTCTGGGTGTGGTGCTAAGTATCTGAGCCCGTATTTGATCATCAGGTCATCCGGACACTAGAGCTGGTGCTCTTACTGACTTTGCTACCTGGCCACCCTGAGAACGTTACATTTTTCCTTATTCTTATTTTCCAAATAAATTGCTAACTGAAATGCACCAGAGCTTCCTTAAATCAATAAGTGAAGTCATTCCTCAATTGATAAATGGTCAAATGATATGAACAGGCAGTTTTCAGATAAAGAAACCAAAGCTAACTATAGGCATATGAAGAAGTGTTCTAAATCACTCCTGATAGAGAAATGCAAATTAAAACAACTCTGAGATATCAACTCACACCTATCAGATTGGTTAATATGACAAAAAATGAAAATGATAAATGTTGGAGAGGATGTGGGAAAATTGGGACACTTACACACAGTGCAGTTGTAAACTGATTCAATTATTCTGGAGATCAATTTGGAACCATGTCCAAAGGACATACAAACTATTCATACCCTTTCATGCAGCAATAGTACTACTAAATCTGTATCCCAAAGAGATCATAAAAGAGGAAAAAGGACCTACATATGCAAATACATATTTATAGCAGCGCTTTTCATGGTGACAAATATTGGAAATTGAGGCAATGACCATCAGTTGGAGAATGGATGAACAAACTGTGGTACATGAATGTAATGGAATACTAAGTATAATGAACTCATGTAGGAAAATTCTATCTCCATCTAGATAAAAAAAAACTGATGAACTCTGAATGCCAATCAGAGTACATTTTTTTTTCATTTACTTTATTTCTTCTCATGTTTTATTTCCTTTTTGGTCTGTTTCTTCTTTCACAACTGTGACTAATATGGAAATATTTTATGTGATAGCACATGTATAAATTTTATCAATCTTCTTACCATTTTCAGAAGGGGGAGGGGAGGGTAGGAGTAAGATTTGGAACTCAAAATCTTGTAAAAATGAATGACAAAAAATTTCTGGACATGTAATTGGTGAAAAAATAAAATACTATTAAAAATGAATGTGTAAGTGCTTTGTGAATTACTATGCACAATAAAAAAGGATAGCTTCATTATGGATTCTCTAAGTCTTAACAGATCATCTGTGTGAATTACTTTTGCTGGAAAAAATCACTTTGTAGCCACCTCTCTGATATTATGTTTCTCCAGTCTCACTTGGACTAGCCCTTGGAAAATAAAGACGGTAGTGTATCTATCTATCTATCTGTCTGTCTATCTATCTATCTAATATCCTTTTTTTTGCTTTTTTTGGAGGGGAGAAGGTAGGGTAATTGGGGTTAAGTGACTTGCCTAAGGTCACATGGCTAGTTTTGTGTTATGTGTCTGAGGCCCTATTTGAACTCAGGTTCTCCTGACTCCAGGGCTGGTGCTCTATTCATTGCACCACCTAGCCTCCCCGATATATCTTGATAGATAGCTTGCCATATTTATTTTTCAAGGACTAGTCTGTTCCTTAATATCTTGATAAATAGGTCTCCCTTAGATAAATCAATAGAGAGATAAAGAAACATCTTTCTGGGCCAACAATTTGAAACTTTTTATGTTAATAGTAGTTAAGAGCTAGTACTTAAATGGCATAACTTTTGAGATCCAAGGTCACCCTCACTCATTAAATGAAGGTTTGGATTTCACTATCTGGGTTTTACTAGTAATTAGTATTCATAAGAGTGTTACCATATATTTGTACCTAAAATTTGTCAAGTACCTTCACAACACCCTTAATAAGAAAGCCTACTGAACTTAGCATCTAAATGCCTTCATTGAATGGCTGATTCTGCCATTTACTGTCTTACCTTGGGCAAATGAAATAACTTCTCAGAGCCTTAGTGTCTTCACTTGTAACAGAGAATTAATTATATTAGTATCACTTAGCTCATAGAGTTTTGAGACTTAAGTACAATATCATGTGAAATAACTCAAACATAAATTGTTAAGCAAATTTCATTAATTATTGTATCAGCAATGCCATATTCACAATGCCTATAGAGATTACAAATATGCTGATATAATTATCCATCACAAAATACGTCAGGTTTGCCATTTGGGGAAATAAACTAGAAAATTTATTAAGATACCAAAAGACTGAGTCCCAAAACCAGAAAGTGAAAGCCATCAGAGTAGTTATGACATTGGCACAGGTAGATAAAGTAGAAAGCACCCACATTTTCAAGCCCTCAAAACAGAACAGGCTACCTCAGGCAAAGGTCCTCCTCTCCCCACTCACAGCAACCACCCAGCGCACTCCCAGCAGCTCTGGCCTCTGGCAGTGCTCAGCAGGAGTCCCAACTCAAAAAAAAAAAAAAGGCAACTGCCGCCAACTGCCAACTGCAGGACCGTTAGCTCGGCTTTTCACTTTCTCTTGCTCTGCTATGTCAGCACGTCCATGGGGCATGGGAGATCTTTAAATCCCATAACCCTTACATTTATTCATATTCTAAAACCATTTTTGTCTAGAATAGTGGCTTAATCAGTGTTTGGAGCACCCTAGTGAGGTAACTACCTTTACTAACACAGAATAACAATGGTTCTACAACTAATAGTCTTAGAGAGTTTCAATAATCAAGAAATGAGGTGATTTTAAATTTTTCAGACAGTATTCTATTCCATGTCTCTTCTATAAAGCAACAAGGTAAAATGTCAGTATTTAAAAGACGGGCCTATTTCCTTATGAAGCTTGGGGTCCATAAGAAGGAGCACCTTTATATTTCATGAAGGCAATCATCTTACTTTCCTCTTCCTGTTTAACTCATTTTTCATCTGTTCTGCCTGGGGGTATAGACAGATAAATAGATAGACAGACAGAAAGACAGACATATAGAAAGATAGATAGATAGATAGATAGATAGATAGATAGATAGATAGATAGA
>NW_027186304.1:32898126-32960714 GCF_028583685.1 Petaurus breviceps papuanus | reverse complement strand
AGATAGATAGATAGATAGATAGATAGATAGATAGATAGATAGATAGATAGATAGATAGATAGATAGATAGATAGTAGATGTATGTCTGTAATGGGAATCTGAAGATCTTCCCTTCCCCTTGGCCCCTTGATAGGCTTAAGTGAATCTGAGAACCTTCCCTGATTTGAAAATATACTCTGCCCTTTAATAGGCTGAATGTGGTCACATGGAACCTGTGGAGGGAAGCTTGCTCTTCAGTTAATTTGTGATTGGGCAGTGGATGAAGAGGGTTGTGACATTCTCTGACCCAGGAGAAGACTATATGTACCCTGATGTGAGGTTTTGCTTTGGGGCTCACTTTGGGAAGAGTTGTGTGATTTGGCCAGATGAGACTCTGGGCAGCCATTGAGTCCCCTAGCTTTGAAAACCTAGATGTTGATGCTTCTCTCTCTGGTGACTAACTAGGTATGGATATACAATGGTCAGACAGCTGGAAGCCCTGTCTGCAGAATTGTGTTATTTCCTATTGTAACTTCTATTTGTATTCTCTGTAGTTCAGGGTGCTGGCTTTTTCCCCTGAACTAGGTAAATGATATATGTTTGATTGATTAAAGTAAGATTGTTAACCCATTTTGAGTTGCTTTCCTTTAGAGAAGCAGCCATCCGGGGTATGCTAGGGTGTTTGCTGCTACAATGTCTAACATGATGGAGAGAAGCCTGAGGGTGGTAGGACCTGATACTTTGAGTTAAATCTTGGGAGGATTGTCAAGTGAAGAAGGGATTAATTAGATTGGTTCTGTTTTGCTCACAATGTAAAACCAGGAGAAATGGGTAAAAGTTGCAAACAGGTCAATTTGGACTTGATATCAGGAAAAGCTTAATAAGAAATAGAGTCACACAAAATAGAATGGACTGACCCAAGAGGTGATAGTTTCTCCCCCTTAGAGGTGTTTAAGCAGAAGTTAGATGCCAACTTTTTGGATTTGTTATAGTGGAGATACCTTTGATGTGGTTTGGATTATATAGTCTTTAAGATTCCTTCCAACTTTCAAATTCTGTGATTCTATATACAAACTAAAATTTTGGAGGGAAGGCACTTGAAGTTGAGAGCATCATTGATGTCTTCACACCCATAGAATTGTATTGAAGCTGAGTTTTGAAGGACACAAGAGTCTCTAAGATCTAAAAGTCATTATGGGATGCATGCACAGAGATGGGAGATGGTATCAATTAATAAGCACTTACTATGTGAGAGTCACTTTACTAAGTGCTGGGAATAGAAATCCAAGAAAAAAGGGACTCTGCCCTCAAGGAGTTTACCTTCTAATGGGAAGAGGACAACACATAAGAAGGGAATTGAAAACCAGAGGGGAGATGGTACTTAGAGGGACCATAATGGTAGTCACCAATGAGAAAGGGGGCCTGCAGGAAAAGGATTAGAAAGCAGGTCAAGGCGGTGAAGTCTAGAGAATGAGGGATGGTTGATCTGGTCCTTCCTCAAAATGGAGCTTCTAGGAAGTACTCACCAGTGGGAAAAGGTGACTAAAGAGGAGAGGGAGGAGGAAACTGAGGGAATGTGACAGAGTCTAGAGACTAAGGGATAACTGGTTTAAGCTTTTCTTCAAAATAAAGCTTCCCGGAAGAATTTGCCAAAAGAGAAAGGTATCACGGGCAGAAAGAAGGACTGAAGCATGGTGAATGTTGCCAGTCTAGAGAATGACTTCACCAGATATAGTGTAGATATGATAAAGCCATGAACTAGGTTGGTGGCATATGAATTGAGAGAAAGATAGGAACATAGGAGATGTTGTGGGACCAAAACTAAGACTAAAGTAATATAAATAAATTGTGGTGGAACTAATTAGGTAAGGAAAAATAAAAAGCAATCAAATTAAATAACCCAATGTTTGATAAACTTTAAAACATAAATTACTTGGAAAAGAACTCTATATTGACATCTGAGAAATGGGAAAGCAAAGCCTTCAAATCTTTTTTCACTCTAGTTCATTCTCCACTCAGCTGCCAAAGTGATCTTAATAAATTTCATGTCTGATCATGGCATGCCCATGCTAAATAAACTCTAGTGTCTCTCTCAGGGAAAAAAAGACAAAATACTCTGGTACCTAAAGCCCTTCACAATCTTCCCTTTTCTTATCTTACTAGTCTTCTTACACTCTGTTGGTGTTCAGGTTTTTTCAGTCATGTCCAACTCTTCATGACTCCATTTTGGGGTTTTCTTGGCAAAGATCCTGGAGTGGTTTGCCATTTCCTTCTCCAGCTCATTTTACAGATGAGAAAACTGAAGCAAACAGGGTTAAGTGACTTGCCTAGGCTCACACAGCTAGTAAGTGTCTGAGGTCTTATTTGAACTCAGGTTTTCTTGATTGCAGGTCTGGCACTCTATTCACTGTACCACCTTGCTGCCCTTTTTATACTCAACTCTCTCCCAAGTATTCTTTAATACAATAATACTGTTTTTGCTATGTCTCACCAAGCTCCACAAGGAATTCTTCCCCTTCTCACCCACCCCTCCTTTTTCTACCCAGTGGGGAAATGCTTATTAGTGGGGAAAAAAGAATAAAAGACAAAGATAGCTCAACTCTCATCTTCCTCAGGAGGCCTTCCCTCTGAGGGAAGAATCTATTCTATGTATTTCTAGTATATTTGTTTGCATGTTGTCCACCCCCTCCCAAATTATAATATTCCCACTTTGAGGATAAGAATTACATTTTTTGACTTTTTTTTCCATTCCTATGGATTAGTGTGTTGGCTGGCATATATATAGTAAGCATTTAATAAATACTTGTTGACTGACAAACATTAATGAATTACTTTTCAACTGGTGACGTGACAGCCACATTTCTTATACCACTTGGCACTGCCAATCTGGTGGCCCATACTCTGAAATGTTGTTGTGCCATAGAGGGTCATGAGCTAGCTTGGATCACAGTGCATCCTAAGAACCAACTCAAATCTCTAGTCACTCTTGGCAAAATGCATAGAACAAGAATTTTAAGTATTGACCCCTTCCTAAAAGATACTTGCACTTCAATTTTGTGAAAATGTGTTCTTAAAAAATAGATATTCCCTTTTAGATGTATACCAACTGCTTAGTTTTCAAAAGGCCTTTCCCCCTTTGCCTGGGACATTGTGTTGGAGCAGCTGGCATCAGTAAGCAGCTTGACCCTGAAGATGAGTGCCTTGTGAGGTTTATTTTTTTAACTTAAATTCAGATACTTTAAGTATGTGCTATATCTATTCTAGGCTCTAGGCCATGGCTCACTAAATACTTAAAGTATTTTGCTCTAAGTAAAATGGCCTTGTGAGGCCTTTCTTTCCAGGGTCATGCTGCTCACAGATGTCAGATGCATCATCCTGCCCTCACAGGTACTGTGCAAAGCAGGATATACAGACCTACGACTCCAAAGCAAATTATTCCTTCCAGCTGACTCAACTGACTCTCACCTTTAGATCTGCTGCCAAAAAAAAAAAGAAAGAAAGGAAAAACCCACACTTTTAAAGGACACACTAATTTCCATCCCCAAAAGATCATTACAATGGGCAGGGCTGTGTTAGTATGCTTTCCCTGTTGCTGTTTTGAGCCGATGGCCAAAAGAGATTTTTCAAAGAGTGCTTGGACAGATGACGCAAAGACTAAATTCTTTACTTCCTTATAAAATCAAACCCTTGTGTTTCATATTGGAATCCCTTTTCTTATCTAACACCCTATAGTTAGAGAAAAATTCTTAAGAGCCTCACATGTGGCTGCACACCAACCTTGTAGTACAATTCTATTTGTTTTCTTCCCTTCTCCCTGTTCCTTGACTGCAGAGCATGGGAAACAAATTCAATTTAGTACTGCTGAACCAGGCACTCATATTTTCACATTTCCTATTTCTCTAAAACCATACATCACTATAAATTTCATTTTCTTTTCATGAAATCTGAAAAGACTGATTCCACACAGACATACACATATACACACACACACACACACTCACACATACACACACACACTATTGCATTTTGAGGCTGGGGTAGTTGGCAGGGAAACATGAATTTGGGGAAGCAAAAAGCAAGAAGGATAATAAGATAAAGGAAAAATAATTGGTTCATAACAAGTTCACACATCTATGAGAGCATGTCTGTTAGTGACATTCAGGTTTCTCACCTGTCCCTAGAAAATATGTAGTTGCATAAATGAACTACAACTCTAATTCCCTTCCATTGACAATGTAAATCCAGACATTTTTCTAACCTTTTTAGTAAGTCATTTTAGTTTTTAAGCTAATTTCTAATTAAAGATTTTGCTTTTACTTAAGAAAATAAGATATTAAGTTATAACAACAGAAGGTATCAATTGTCTCCATTTGAAGAAGCCTGGGATTGAAAATGTTAAAAATAAGCTGCTGGGAGTGTCGAAGCTTGAACTACAAGGAATAGACCAGTGAAAAATGGGCCACTCCAATGACCATATCTAGTGCCATGAAAAGATTGCAGATCCATTCAGTGCAATCCACTGAAATAATATTTATTAGATGCCTATGTGCAAGGCACTATGCTTGGCATTTGGCATAGCGAACCAAATGAAACAATCGTGCTTGCCCTCGAGGACTTTACAAGGATCCTTACAAGAATCTTTATCAAGAGATATACTAAGTGAACAGTTTAAGTATATACTTGATTACTTGATGTGGATGAGAGCATGAACACCTAGAGGGAAAACATGAATATATTTCACTTGTCATAGCAGATTTCACAAAGTTTTTCTTTAAAACAACTTCAAAATGTTAAAGAATTTAGGAATTCCCAAATTCATATGATTTGGGTTATGTTACAAAAGTGATTATGGTTTGAGACTTTGGAATCTAGAGCAAATTATGACAAAGAAATAATGTTTTAAATAATGATTATGTTCCCAGTCTAATCCACAAAATCCTATTTAGTCAACAATGCAGCCAAAATAATACAAATAGCGGCCCTGATTGCTTCCATGAACACTGATGCCAGGTGTCCTTTGAGTCCTAAGGTCCTGAACTCTTCGAAAACTGACCTTCTCTTGAGCCTTGGGGTACTTGATCCTTAAGAGAATATTAGGTATATATTAGAAATCAAGAACAAAGAGCATGGCAGCCTAACAAGAAGCAAATACTAAGTCATAAGATATCAGGAATCAGCAATAGGATGGGAAGACTCAATAACAGAAGGGAAACAAAGTTCCAGGGAGAAGCTTAAGAAGAAAAGGCATTGATGATGAAGGGGGAGAATTGTGATGGTCGTATCTTTTTAAAATTATTTTTAATTTTTAAAAAAAAATGCTTTATTAACTTCTGATTTACATCATTCATTTCCACCAGATTTTGAGTTACAAATTTTCTCCCCATTTTTCTCCTACCCACCGCCCCAAAATAGCAGTCCCACAGGATATCCCCTCCTCCAATCTGCTCTTGCCCATATTTTCTCCCATACCCCTTTCGACTTTTCCAGTGGATCTCTATGCCCCAGTGACTGTATATCTTATTTCCCTATTACATGTACATTTTCTATTCAACTCTGGTTTTTTCAGCAAGAATGCTTGAAAGTCCTCTATTCCACTGAATGACCATATTTTCCCCTGAAACATGATACTCAGCTTTGCTGGGTAGGTGACTCTTGGTTTTAATCCCAGCTCCTTTGACTTCCGGAATATCATATTCTAAGCCCTTCAATTCCCTCGGTGTAGAAGCTGCCAGATCCTGGGTTATCCTGATTGTGTTTCCACAATATTCAAATTGTTTCTTCCTGGCTGCTTGTAATATTCTCTCCTTAATCTGGGAATTCTGGAACCTGGCTATAATATTCCAAGGAGTTTTCTTTTTGGGATCTTTTTCAGGAGGTGATCGGTGGATTTTTTCAACCTCTATTTTGCCCTGTGGTTCTAAAACATCAGGGTAGTTTTCTTTGAGAACTTCCTGGAGGATGATTTCTAGGTTCTTACTTTGATCATGGCTTTCAGGGAGTCCAATAATTTTAAAATTCTCTCTCCTGCATCTATTTTCCAGGTCAGTGGTTTTTCCCATGAGATATTTCACATTGCCTTCTATTCTTTCATTTGTTTGGATCTATTTAACAGCATCTTGATTTCTCTTAAAGCCATTAGCTTCCATTTGCTCCAATCTAATTCTGAAGCAATGATTCTCCTCATTGAGCTTTTGAGATTCTTTTTCCATCTGGCAAATTAGGCTTTTTAAATCATTCTTTTCCTCATTGCCTTTTTGAGCCTCTTTTGCCATTTGAGTTGGTCTGTTTTTTTAAAGAGTTATTTTCCTCAGTCAGGCTGTTGACTCTCATTTCATAATTTTCTTGCATCATTCTCATTTCTCTTCCTAATTTTTCATCCACTTCTCTTATCTGCTTCTTAATGTCCTCTGTGGCCTGTAACCAGCTTGCATTTTCTTTTGAAGCTTTTGGTGCAGGAGTTTTGACTTCACTGTCTTCCTCCTATTCCATGCTTTGCTCCTTTTTGTCCCCAAAATAGGAGTCTAATGTTGGAATCTTCTGTCTGCTTTGTTTCCTTTGCCTGGTCATGTCGCCCCTCAGTCACTTGACCCCTCAGTCACTTGACCCCTGGGCTTTTTGCCACAGTAGGACTCTGCCACCAGACAGGGGAGCTTTCATCCCCAAAGCTGGTATTTTCTTTCTTTTTCTTTTTTTTTTAAGCAATTGGGGTTAAGTAACTTGCTCAAGGTTACACGGCCAGTTATTTCTGGTTGTGGTGCTAAGTATCTGAGCCCAGATTTGATCCCCAGGTCATCCCGATACTGGAGCCAGTGCTCTTACTCGCTGAGCCACCTGGACACCCCATAAAAGCTGGTGTTTTCTCAGCTGCCAGAGGTATTAGATGGGTACCCTCTCTGAGGTCTCCACATGCTCTGGCAAGCAGGACCCATACCCCAGGACCTCCACCCTAGACTGCAATCCAGATCCAAGAAGGTTAAAGCAAGAGCGATTACCCCTCAGACTGGTGCTTGGTCCCCCTACACTTTGCAGGCCAGGAGCTGAAGCTGTCATGTGGCGCTGGCTGGTTGTGCTGGCATCTTAGCAGCTTTTTGCCCCAGGGGCAAAAGCCATGCATTCCCACTTACTGGGTTCCAAAGCCAGACTGAACTGACCTCTCACTTTGTTCTTTGCATCTATGTGTTGATAAATCTGGAAACTATCACTGCTGCTGATCTGGATTCCCTCTGGCCATGGCTGGTCAGGCCTGCCCTAGGGCTAAAGCCTTGGTGTGGGGCTGGGTTCGGCTCCCAGAGTGTGGGGCTGGGTGATTCCTGCTGGCCTGCCTGGCTGTCCTCAGCCAGAGTTTAGCTTCTCTGTGTCATTTTGTGGGTTCTGCAGCTCCAAATTTGTTTAAAGTCCCCTTTTTACATGGATTGGGGAAGGTGGAAGCTGGAGCAGCTGGGACCCAGAAGTCATTCTTTTATAAAAATTGTTTAGGATTTTAGTGTTCCTAGGTTAAGGAATTCTTGTATACACATTTCGTTCACTTCAAATTGATCAGTCATCATTCAGTACTTATTATGAACAAGTCATTGTGCAAGGCGTTGTGGGTAATATACAAATAAGAGTAAAATATAGTCTATGCCATAAAGAAGCCATATGTTCATTATCGGAAAAATTAAGCACACACATACAAATGCAAATATACAAAACAAAAAGTTAAGATATAATGAATAATAGAAACAAGGCTACAGAAAAAGCAGAGTAGACACCTAGTTGAAAATGGTGAGAAATGAGAGTAAATTTCATACATGAGGAGGTAACACTGGGAAAAGGCCCTTGAAGGATGGAGACAATTTTTACTACAAGAAGAAAGGAATGAGGAGAACTTTATAGGGGAAGGGAACAACAGAGATAGAAAACACAGAGTGAGTTTGGGAAACAATGAGTAATTCTGTTTATCTGAACTAGAATACTTCTTGGAGAATAGAGGGAAATAAAACTAGAAATACAGGTTGGCAATATGTCATAGAGTGCCTTGAACTCCAAGTTCAGGGTTTTTTTTTTCTATTGTTGGTAGGGTAAAATAATTACACAAGCAAGGTCAAATTTATATAAGGCATACTGTTCTGAAAACCATATTGTGTGAGGGACTTTGGAGGACTTCCAGGTGAGCAGTCTGTGAAAAAGAAACCCTAAGTGTAATTTGAGAGCTTTTTTCAAATATCAGAAAGACTATTAGGTAGAGAGAGATTTAACTTATCCTATGCATTTTCAAAAAAAATACACCTTAATATTATTGCTAATGATTATAATTAATAATAATAATAATAAGAGCATTTGCATAGCATTTTAATATTTGCAAAATATTTTACATGGTTAACTTCATTTATATCTTTGGTGAAATGAGATAACTTAGATCTATGGGTGAAAGTTTCAGGGAAACACATTTCAGGAAGAAATTTAGAACAAGACTGGATTACAATAATGGAATGATTTATCTTCTGGAGTAGAGAGTTCCTGTCATTAATAGATTTAGGAGTTTGGTAAGGCATAATAGAGGACACTTTGGAACCCAATGACCCCCAAGACTTCTTTCACCTCTAAGACTATGAGTGTCTGTTTCAAATATACCAATAAAAATACATGGGGAATCTAATGTGGATCGAATAACTTGAGCCAAATACTCAAAGACATTGCATGAACACATCTATAATTTAGTGACTGTATCCTTAGTTACCAGTCTGATAAATGGAGCTGTTTAACTTTGAGGACAAAGAAAGGAAAGCACAAAGGATTCCTTCTTTGTTTTAGTTCATATAAGGATAATGACTGGTGCTAGGCTCTTGTTGGGCACCAGCTGTAGTGCATGTTTCTCAGGTGTGGCCATATGTACTTATTTCTTAAAACTACAATACTAAAAGAATACAATAAGGTCAGAAATAATGGTTGTTCCCTTGAAAAGTCACAACTTTGGAGTCTGTGTTATGCTTATTTCAATGCTGCTGCTTTTCTTTATTTTTTTTTTTAATTTTATTCATTCATTCATTTGCTTTATTTGGAGGGGGGGAGGTAGGGCAATTGGGGTTAAGTGACTTGCCCAAGGTCACATGGCTAGTTTTGTGTTAAATGTTTGAGGCTGGATTTGAACTCAGGTCCTCTTGATTCCAGGGCTGGTGCTCTATTCACTGTGCTACCTAGCCAACCCTGTTGCTTCTCCTTAAACATTTCCTCAGATATACTCTCTGGGGTAGCCTTGTGGATCAGTTTTCAAGTCATGATATAAAAGCAGCTTTGACCATTTATAGTCAATCTTTGCACAAAGCAGCCTGTACTTTAGCAATCAAGGGTGCCCAGTTTTATTAGTGTAGGCTGTTACTGGAAATGGCAATGGTCCTCGGTTTTCAGAATCTAATTCTGAAATTCTATTTTTTATTAAAAAGTTTATTTTGAAGAATGATGAGGAGACTATATATTTTATTTGCTTTGAAATACCTATTTTGGATTCTCATTTCCTGACAGGTTCTAAAACAGGTAAGTCTACAAATATTTTTTATTATCACTTTAGAGGAAAACTGGATTAATGTCTGCCCCACAAATGATGTGCTAACCATACCAGATTGCTTGTGGTTAACTTAGAATTGGTGTGTCCCAGATGGAGCTATGTATTGCTCTCTCAGAAGCAGTGAGAAACTTTTGAGGCATAATTCTTAAATCAAGCTTTGAGTAAAGGAAAGAGAAATAGAAGAAACTTACCTGGGTTTTGCTTCGGGAAAACCTAGACATGTCAATTAGGAGGAGTTTTGGCTGTTGTTGTTACTAATTTGCCCCACCAGAACATAAATTTTCATGACATTGTCTAAAATATCACAATTTTGCAGAAAACACACAATCATTTTCTTGATAGTTCGACTTTAGTTCTGGTGATGAAAGGGAGCATTAGGAACTAGAAGAAGTGGATGGAAGTTGTAAAGAGATAAATATAGACTTGATAATGAAAGAAAAAAAATCACTTTCTCAGAAGTAGAGCTATCCCAAAGCTAAATGGGTAGCCTTGGAAAGTACTGTGTTCTTCCTCTTAGACACCATTTAAATAAAAGTGGCTTGTCAGGTTATTGCAGAAAGAATTCATTTATTCTGGTATGGCTTAAACGAGATGGTTCCCGAGGTCTCTTTGAACTTTGAAATTCTTTGTCTATGAATTCTTTGACTATGAAACACAAGTTTTCAAGGCACAAGACACAAGTCTGACACTTTCACTGGCCTTTCACAGACCTTCAGTGGCTCCCTATTCCTTTTTATGATAAAATGCAAACTGTTCAGTCATGTATTTAAAGGCACGTGAAAATCTGGTTTTAATTTACCTTTCTAGCCTCATTTTACGTTTCTTCTTCCTGATCCCTGCTAAACCTCTTCTTCATCTTCCATCCTTAAACCTCTCCTCCCTCCATCCCCCTACGTTCTCCTCATCCATTACTCCTGCTCTGGCCTCACATCTTTCAGTATTTTCCTTGACCTCTTGTCCTCCCCCTAGTCACTCTCCTAATCCTCAATTCTCTCACCTTCAAAATGAATGAAATTTTTTATTCTTAATCCCACCCTGCCCCATTGCTACTGAATGCATTCATACAACTGTGTGAATAAGGTCCACTAAATTCAATCTTATCTCAACTTCTCTTTCACTATTTAAATGGCAAATTGAAATAATTCTTTCCATGGTGGATTTTACAAACCTTCAGCTCTCTCTCCAAGCCACCATTTTTTGTCTACTCAACTATCCTTCAGCAGATACATTGTCTCATACCTTGCTGAGAAAATTAAGGCCAGTTTTTACCCATTCCTTTATCATTCCTACTCTAAACTTTAAAGCACTCTATATCTTCTTCCATTCTTTCCTCCCTTAATTTAGTTTCAGAGAAAGAGATGACCTTTTTATCAAGATTAATCTTGTTCTTTTAATTCTATCCTCTCTGATTCCTCCAAGATTATCATCCCCTCACTCTCTGTCATCTTTAATCTTTCCCTTTATACTGGTCTCCTTCAGCCTACAAAGATATCCAGTCTTCCCTATGCTTAAAAACTTTTGCTTTACCCTGCAATCCCCTCAAACTCTTATCGTCCTTTTTAATGTCAAGCTTCATGAAAGAGTTATCTACTTTTACTGCATTGATCCAATTCCTCATTAACCACTCACTCACTTTTCAACACTTTAAAATCAGGATTCTGTCTACATTCCTCTATTGAAAGTTTCCAGTTCAATAGTTTTTTTTTCTAAATCCTTATTCAAACTTATCATTCCTTAATTAATCTCTTCTTTCTTAATCCTGTCTGTTTAAATGGCTTATATGATAATGCTTCCTTGGTTCTCATCTTACCTGTCTTACTGTTTACCTGTGTCACCTTCAGTTTCCTTTATGGTTCATTTTATAACTTTTGCTCCTTTCACCATGGGGGTTCCTTAAGGCTCTGAACTGGGCTCTCTTTTCTCCTATTTCAGTCTCTCCCTTAGTGATTTCACCAGCTTTCCTGAACTTATGTCTGTGAGGATGACTCCCAAATCTAAATTTACTTGTATCTATCTTATTTTATTCTATCTTATCTTTCCATCTATTTTTAATCTCTCTCCTAAGCTCTACTCACTAAAACCGTGCTGGACATCTTGACCTGGATCAGCATTTCAAATTCAGTAAGACCAAAACAGAGTATATATCATCTTTTCACCTAAACATCTTTCACAAATATCTCAATTTATGTTAAAAGAACTACCATCATTCAGGTTTATAAAACTATAGTCTCTTCTACCTACACTCATGTTTGATTATTGGTCAAGTTCTTTTTGTTGCTACTTCCATAATGCCGTTTTTTGGGGGGGAAATAGGGGTGGATGGAAATAATGATCTGTTAATTCAGTTATTCCTTTTGCATTATCTTCAATAGACAGGATGTGCTCCCTTAGCTTACTTTGTACTTCTTTCTTTAGCCATTATGATTTTCTATTTACATTATCAGATATAATAGTACAGCATATGGAATTATGTTTACCTTTAACTTATAATTGCCTATTTCCTTTTGTGCTCCTGCTAACCTATGCTATTACTTGTTCATAATTATTTTGCTAACTAGTACTAATACCCCCTTGACTCTTATCCTATATATATATATATATATATATATATATATATATATATGTAATCATTAGTTATTATTTCTTCCGAGTGTCTTCCATATTCCTATTATACTGACCAAATTTACACATTTTTGAATTACTGTGTAAACCTACTTAATATCCTTTATTGTTTCTCCATGCTTACATAGGCTTAATTGTTGCTGTATTTTATTTTCAGAATTACCATAATGTAATGGGAGTTGGGGTACCAACTCCTACCTGAATAGTATGTTCCAACAAGAGACTAGAGATTATCTAGTTCAACCCCTAATTTTATATAAAGGGTCACAGAGAAGGAGAAATACTAAATGGCTTTTCAAAGTTCTAGCTAGAACTAGCTAGAAGCTCACACTCTAGTAACCTCTCTGTAAGTGAAAACTAGAATTAGAATTTTTTTCCCAAAGTAAAAAACTGAAAAGACATAATGGAAAAATCAAAGATATTCATAATATTATTACAAGAAAAGACTGAAAGTTCTCTCATATATAAAAGAACTGGAGAAAACTTTGAATATATGTAAAAGCATGGGAGGTCTCATATTAGTGTGTGCTCAAATGGAGCTAGTACATTACCGTGTTTCCCCAATCATAAGACCTATCCTGAAAATAAGCCCTCCACTTACTGTGTAAGATTCCTCTAAAATAAGCCCTCCCCCGAAAATAAGCCCTATTGAGATTGCTACTGTAGTGAAGGTGATCCCCTGCGCTACACGCTACATTATTGCCCCCCCTTCTCCCCCCCGTGAAACACACGCCGTGCTCCGAGCTGCATCCAATCAGAGCTGCAGCAGTGAGCGCGTCATCCTGTTCTTCCCCAGTGATTCGCTTATTGGATAAAGGTACATTTTTTTGTTCACATTTACCTGTTTATTAAAATTGCTGTCAATGTTCATTAAAATAAGCCCTCCCCTGAAAATAAGCCCTCTGGTGTTTTTCTGTCCAAAAAAATTTAATAAGACCATGTCTTATTAACGGGGAAACACAGTAATTAAAAGTTATACTTGTCAGATTACTGAATTACATTGCATCTTTATCAATGAACTACAAATTCAACTTAAAAAATTATAAACAGTTGTTCCTAAATTTCTGTCACTAATATACCTTTAGATAAAATAAAACAGATGCTTAAATTTTACAGCTAAAATATTCATCGTTCAGCAACCTTAATATCCATCTGTCCTATCCTCAGAGTATGTTTCTGTGATAGGATTCTGAATACAAAGACTAAAATAAAAGTTATACAATGTTGTTGTTGTTTGTCATTCATTCTCAAAGAGGACCATGACATCAGGAAGGTGATGCCATGACTGGCAAGTGAATTACATTTAAGTGAGGAAGGTCAACAGCCTCACTTTCTCCTCCAAAGTCATCAGGGTCCACTAGCAAGACATAGGTCAGGATGACTGGAGACAGCCCCAGATGCAATGGGAGACCTTGGCCTTTTTAAGCTAAAGTCTGAGGCAAAGAGTGACCTCTTTTACCTAGTCAAAAAAAATCAATCTGGGAGAAGACCCTCTGGGTTTCTGACCCAAACAGAAACAATTTCTACTTACATTCACTTTGAGCCAGCTGGTCAAACAATGACTAAGTGGGGCTTGGGCTGGACCTAGGGCTCAGCAATCCAGGAGAACCAGAGTGATTTGGGTTTAAGGCATAGTCCTTAAGAAAGAAAGCTAGTTCATTCCCAAGTTTGTGATTTATTCACTTATTTCTAAAGATAAAACTTCATTTGCCTGAATTTCCTTTCTTCTCACTTGTCATGGTTCTCTGCATCTTTTCTGGACTTCCTTCTTTTTTCCTATTCAACTCAAAAATTTCTTATAAACTTGCTTCAGCTCCTTATATTAATTCACTTTCCCCTATTTCCTGCACTGGGCTGTTTCTTGTTATTTGCCTGATGCTTTTCTGTGGCATTTCCTGTGAATTCTGAACAATATAAAAAGGGAGAAGTGATCTTTGACCTTTAATAACTGTCTTCTCATGATATCTACTCTTTTCTGTTCTACTCATCTTTCTAAACCATTTCTGAAACTCTCTTTTGTTCCTGAAGTTGACTGTGAATTATTGAAATCATGTGGTATAGAGAAGCACATTTTCCCCCTCCCATAGATCCCTTTACTTATTGATGCCTTTGTTAGAAGAGATTTCACTCAGAGACTTATATGAAGCACTTGAAAGTTAATATGAGGGAAAGCTCAGGCATCTTCCTTTGCTTACTCAGAATATCTATATGATGCAATGCAGAGGTTTCAAAGTTTATTTCCCTTTTTGTTATCTGATATTTTTGTAGACATTTTATTTCTCTCTAATATCCCAAAAGTCTTTTTCTTTGGCCTGTTATTGCCAATTCCAAACACCAGCACCCATCTTTTGAACCTAGACTTGCTAAACTGAATCATGTCATATCCAAAGATTGATGCAAGGAGTTTTCTCACAGTTTTACATCTCAAGGTACCCATATGTCTTATCTGAAAGCTGACTCCTTACTGATCAATCATGGATTGTTTACAGATGCTTGGAGAGTGGGACACCTTTTCTGAATCCAGGGAACTGTATACTTTCCCTTATTCCCTTCCAAATTGGAAAGTCCCTTTTGAATTGATTGGTCTAACTCAATCTAAAGTCCTTTAGTAGGAACTTTTGACTTCTTCCACATTTTTTTTTGCTGGCCAATTAAAAAAAGAGAAAAAGGGAAAAATAGGGTATCTTACAGCTATTTCCTGTTAGATATAGGAAGTGTGATTTCTCTGAAGTCTCAGCATCCCTGGGACATGTGTGGCTGGTCACTATCTGGTGGTAAAGTATAGGATGATATGTATATGATATGTGTGTCTATGTTTGATTGAGCATATTAACATTTGAACACAATTTTTGGATGATCAAGTTATATACTTAAGTGGAATAAATTTTATTTTTATTAAAACAAACAAACAAAAAGAAACTACCAAATTTGAGGGAGTTGACCCTTGGATCATCTGAAGAAGGCTCCAGTTCCCAAGTGAGCCACTAAAACGAGTGAAGCCCTCAAGGTCCACTTCAAGTGAGCCCAAAACAGATGACAACTTGAGGAGACTGCTCCCCAGAGATTCCTAATGTGGACTGAGTACATAGTACTCATGACCACCAAACAATCACATTGTTGTTGCTGTTGTTCCTGAATTTTAGTGTTTGCCTTGTGCTTTGTCATTTCACTGTATCTGTTTTTGTGAACACTGATAATTCCATGAGGGCTCTCTTTTCCCTCTTCCATTCTGCCTTCCTCATTGCTAAGAAAGGAGAGGGAACCCAACATCACCTCAGGAGTCTGCTTCAAACCCTATCACCTTTTGTTGGATCTGTGCAAGGGGGTGTTTCAATCGATCATGCTTTCTTGGATAGCAGCAGGCCCTGAAACCACCTTGACCAAAAGGGTGGAATATGACAATATGTCTGACACTAACATGTCTGTTTTCCATGAGTTACCAATCAGTAGTTAGCCAAAATTCTTGTTCACTCCCAGATGACTTTGCTGACATTCATTGGCTGATCTTGTTGAACTGCCTTGTGATTAACCATTACTGCAAAATACCCTTTTTATGTATTCCACCTGTTCCTGAAAAAAAACTGGCTACCATTCACTCTAACCCCTCCCCAAACCTGGGGCCAGTAGCAAGTTATAGATCAGGATGACTGGAAATGCCTCCAGATGCAGTCTTGGTCTTTTTAAACTGAGGTCTTTCCCAGGTCTCAGTCTGACTAAGGCAAAATTCATTCAGTGATTAGGGCTAAGTAAGAAATGAGGCAAAGAGTGGCCTCTTTTACCTAATCAAAAAAAATTAGTCTAGTTGGGGAAGGCCTCCAGGGTTTCTGACCAAAACAGAAACAACTGCTACTTACACTCAATCTGAGACATTAGGCAATGTCTCAAACAATGACCAAACAGGACTCAAACAATGACCAAGTGAGGCTTGGGATAGGAACTGTTATTGGCCAATCAGTGAGAGCTGGAATGATTTGGTTTTAAGGCATGATCCTTAAGAAAGAAATCTAGCCCATAAACATCAAGATATCTCACAAAATTATATTCCTTTGAGCAGAGCACCTGCAGATAAGGGTATGATGGGAGAGGAGAGAGGGAGAGAAGGAGGAAGGGAGGGAAGGAAAAAGGGAAGGAAAGAAGGAAGAAAAAGGAAAGAAGGGAGGAAGGAAGGAAGGAGGGAAGGAAGGAGGGAAGGAAGGGAGGAAGGGAGGGAGGGAGGAAGGAAGGGAGGGAGGAAGGAAGGAAGGAAGGAAGGAAGGAAGGAAGGAAGGAAGGAAGGAAGGAAGGAAGGAAGGAAGGAAATAGGGAAGGAGCTGCATTGCCCAATTGGGACTGGCCAGTTGGGTCCCCAGTTGAAGTGGAGGCCTGACATGCACCTCAGCCTTGCTAACTCTGAGGTCAGCTTTCTGTCTACTATGCTATGCTTCCTCTTAACAAAGAAATTAAGTATAGAATAGATCCACTTTCTAATTTGAGTAAAGTGTCACATTTTTGATCCTCCATTTTCTTCTTATCACTGGTTTTTAATTTCCACTGTAGTACATTCACTATGTATCCTTAGTCTTCTTCCTCATTCCTCTTTTCTTCTCTGGATGAAATCAGTGTTTTCCTTGACCTGTGCCTGCACTACATCTCTGTGTAGTATCCTAAACTAATTATTACATAGAAGAAAAGCTTAAGCATAAAAAGTTTAATTGCCTTGGATTCAGGAGCAAACCTCAGATGTGAATTTATTTCCTGCCCTTCAGTTCTGTGTTTTCATTGTATTTAATTCACTTTGTATGAAATATCTTAAGATGGTTTACAGTAGTAATGTTTTTCAGAGAAATGTGGGATGAGGTCATTTTCATCCAAATAGAAATAAAATCTTATTTCCATTGAACTCACAATCCTTGATTTTGGTTTTCAAATAATGGGATAAACAAGAAAGGAAATACTGAGTTTGTTTTGCTGAGGTGTGATACACCACAGCATTTTATCTAGTCATAATAAACCTATAAAGCAAGAGAAACTATCCCTGGGACAGCTGGTGCAAGGAGGATTTATAAGCAAAATATTTTAAAGGAAATAGAACGAAACTGTATCAACTGTGAAGGTATAATAAAAAAAACTACAAGCTCTCAGCTGAGCAATTAAGGTATCTCCAGAATACTAGTCCCACATGATGCCTATCTGTTTGTTGCATAAATGTGTAAAATTCAGCAAACTTTCCCCCCTGGCTAGTCAAGCAAGTCTACTCATAGGGTATGAAGTGAAAACCCACATGAGGACAGTGAAAGACCTAAATACTGGACTCGAGTCATTGGCAAAAGGAGATATTATGTAAGCAAATGATCTCTCAAGCCTCCTTCTACTTCAGTTCTAAAACTGACCAAAAGAAAAACCGTCCTAGCTTGCCCAAAGTTAGAGGGTTCTTTGAATAAGTGAAAGCCCAATAGAATGTCTTGTAGTTGCCCACCTTATCTTTCACTGAGGTGGTCATCTTTGTGGTGAATGCTACATAGCTGTTATAGCTGATATTTATTGATGCCCTTCCTTACAACAGCGTGACCAATGTAGGACAGATAACATTATCTTCCTTTTATAGAAGATGAAACCAAATTCTACAGAGTTGAAATAACTTCTTTAACTTGAGAGCAATTAGCTAATATATTTGTAACAATAAGTCTCAAGCCCAGGTGTGAAGGAGAAGGGAGTAAGAATTTATTAAGTTCCTACTTATCCCAGGCTCTGTCCTAAGGGCTTTTAAAATATTATGCCATTGCTGTAGATCCAGCTCTTCTGAATTCAAGTGCAGAACTCCAAAGTTCAAGATGTCCACCAGCCTTCAACCTCCCCAGTAAGAGAGATTTCATCTATGCTGTTTAAATTCACCTAATGGAACATTTAAGTATAAAGGAAAATTTAGGCAGTGTAATATAATGGCCAGAGGGCTGCACTTAAAGGCAGGAAGACCTATCAAATCCTTCCCCTGACAATTACATGTTTCATGATAGTAGGCAAACATTTAAGTTTTTGTGCCCCAGGTGACTCCTTAGGATTTATCTACTAAGTGACAGATGGGTTGCAATCTACTTCAGTGGAAGGAGTTCCCATAATGTGAATTCTCTGCACTCCTGGTTCCCAGATCCTTTTCTATTTGATTTTAAGTATCAGAGAATGGAGTACTTTCAAGTCTTAACGTGAAGTGTCCACAGTTGGAGGGCAGCAGGGGACAGTTACCTCACATAGAGTTTGCATTTAGGAGTGATTTACCTTGGAAGTCAAAGACACAAATGTGGAGCTGGCTGAGATCAGGAGCAGGCACTCTCTGTGAAATCTCTCTCTCTAATCTAATTAAAGCCGATGAACAGAACTCTTCTTTTCCAGCCTTGTTTGTCCTCTGCAGTATGATGAAAAGAATGTGAGATGGTAGTTGGAGAAATGGGGGGGAAATCTCATGGTTACCAGCTGTGCTGTTAATAGGGTATAACAGTTTAAAGACTTGTAGTTCACTCACATCAGTTCTCACCAAACATAACTTCAAACATATCATAGAAAACAGTTGCTAAGAGTCATAACACACTTTAGGATCATTTTTTCCTACTATAGTAAACTTCTCTTCTGCCAAAAGCCTTAACTCCAGGCATCCATGTATACTCAGGTGGTAGACTAACACAGCATATAATTATGGAAAGTCTGATCATTGTTATCATCATTATTTGTTATCATCTCTATTATCATTGCTGCTGCTGTCCAGGTGGTTCAGCGAATAGAGTGCTAGGTCTGGAGTCATGAAGTCTCATTTTCCTTGAGTCCAAATCTACACTCATGACAGTGATCAAGTCTCAACCCTGTTAATTTCAGTCTACTCATCTATAAAATGAGCTGGGGAAGAAAATTGCAAACCATTCCCGTATCTTTGTCAAGAAAATCTTAAATGGAATCACAAAGAATTGGACACAAATAACAAAAACAATAAAAACTAACTTGCTGTTTCATCCAGACAGGAAGTATAGTGCTTATTCATGGACTCCATTCCACTACTACTCTGCCAGGGAAACTTTGGCTTGCTTTTGTTTCCCTCTGAGCTGGAGGGGTGTTGCTTCTTTAAGTAATCTCATGGTCCCCCTCTCCCGATGGTTCACCATATTGATGCCAGACTTAATTGAGACATGAGATCAGTTTCACCTACTGCATCTCAGAACTCCTGAGGTCCAGAAATCTGGTAGCTTCAGCCTCCCTGGTTACAGGGATCACAGGCCTTATTTCTTTACATTTACATTAATTCTCCCTTTCTGACTTCATAGGTCACCTACAGAAGAAGGGTAGGCCCTCACTATTCCTATTGAAGACCAAAAAAATCTATGTGTTTCCGGGAAAAGGTTGTTCCCTTTACATATCTATGAACTTTGAGCTCTCATTAAAATATATGAATGATTGGGTGGCCAGGTGGGTCAGCGAGTAAGAGCACCAGCTCCAGGGTCGGGATGACCTGGATCAAGTCCCGGGCTCAGATACTCAGCACCACACCCAGAAATAACTGGCCATGTAACCTTGAGCAAGTTACTTAACCCCGACTGCTTAAAAAAAAAAAGAGTAAACCTGAAGGGTTGCTAGGGGCAGGCTCAGCTAGTAGGAGCACCGGCTCCAGTGTTGGGATGACATGGGGATCAATTCCGGGCTCAGATACTCGGCACCACACCCAGAAATAACTGGCTGTGTAACCTTGAGCAAGTTACTTAACCCTGATTGCTTTAAAAAAAAAAAAATATATATATATATATATATACATACGAATGATTAAGCTGATCATAATATAGGGTACAATAAATAAATACATATTGATTTTAATTTGATACTGATAAACTATCTGAATGAGGTTCTTGGAGCTCTAGTTGTGAAATACCTTATTAGTTCCAGCAGAAGACACAAATCCTGTAATTCAAATAAACTAGGAGACTTTCTTTGCCTCAGTACTCATCCTTGACCCTAAGGTTTGCCACTTTGATATCTTAATAGCTACTACAGTAGATCTTTTGCCCCTCTATGTAATTTTTCCCTTCTCATTTCTGCTGAAAATCAATGTAGAGAATCATAACATTGAGCCAGTTCTATTCTCAGAAATTCAGAGTATATCACCTTGATCAGGTCCTTTATTATGGTTTACCCAACAATCATTCTATTATATCCATATTGAGTCCTTATTTTATAATTACCTCATCTAATTCATCTAGTTGATGATTCTAAACCTTTTATTTCCTTCTCCACAGCCTTTCCAGCAGATGATGACCCAGCCTCCTACTTTACTAAGAAGACTGAGATAGAACAAAATATCAAAAGAACAACAAAAAAGGAAAAACAAGAAGAATGAGATGGATTCCTGTAAGTCCTCTCTTCACTTCTAAAATACTTTTCAGCATCACTGTCTACTTTCTTCTCTTTCTCTTTGGTCACACTAAAAAAGGTCATCATTACTATTTACTACTAAGGCTAATCTCTCTACCTACATGATAGAGTTCATTCTCTTTTGCATCTCTGAAGAAAATGGCTCCAACAATCATCCCACCATTCCCCTCCCTTCTTTTAGGTTTAGTCCCCCTTTCATATGTCCATTTGCCTACAAAATGTGATAGGTATCTCCGGTCCTTATTTTTTTTCCTTGACATGTCTATCCCATTGATGCTTCTAAGTTAGGTGGCATATTAGGTAGAGTACTACACTTGTTATCAGAAATATCAGAATCCAAATCCCATCTCAAACACTTACTCAGTGAGGCCTTAAGCATATTATTTAATCTTTGTCTGCCTCAATTTTCTCATCTGAAAAATGTGGATAATAATAGCATCTATCTCATAGGATTGTTAAAGGATAAAATGAGATAAAATGTGTAAAGTACCTGGCAAACCTGAAATGCTAGCTTTTATTCAGATAGTATCTATCTCTCTTTTATTGCTAACATTTTTTAAAAGAATATTTATTTTTTGTTTTTACCATTCATTTCCATAAGATTTTGAGTTCCAGATTTTCTCCCCATACCTCCTCTCCTCCCACACCAAGTTGGCATATAATGCATAGATACAAGCTCTACATATATATATATTTATATTCATATTCAGCATATTTGCACATTAGTCATGTTGTAAAAGAAGAAGTAAAACCAATGGGAGAAATCACAAGAAAGAAGAAGCAAAACAAAAAAAGAAAGAGCAAATAATGTGCTTTGATCTGCATTTAGATTCCATAGTTCTTTTTCTGGATGTGGATAGCATTTTCCATCATGAGTCATTTGAAACTGTCTTAGTTCCTTGCTTTGCTAAGCAGAGATAAGTCTATCAAAGTTAGTTATCACACAATGTTGCTGTTACTGTGTACAATGTTCTCCTGGTTCTGCTCACTTCACTCAACATCAATTCATGTAATTCTTTACAGGTTTTTCTGAAATCTGCCTGCTCACCATTTCTTATGGAACAACAATATTCCATCACATTTATATACCATAACATGTTCAGACACTCCCTAATGGATGGGCATCCTCTCAGTTTCCAATTCTTGGCCACCACAAAAAGAGCTGCTATAAATATTTTTGTATGTGTGGGTCCTTTTTCTCATTGTTATGATCTCTTTGGGATACAGACCTAGAAGTGGTATTTCTGGGTGAAAAAGTATGTGTAGTCTTATAGCCCTTTGGCCATAGTTACAAAGTGTTCTCCAAAATGGTTGGATCAGTTAACAATTCCACCAACAATGCATTAGTGTTCCAATTTTCCCACATCTCCTACATTGATCATTTTCCTATTTTGTCATGTTAACCAATCTGATAGGTGTGACGTGTATGGTACCTCAGAGTTGTTTTGATTTGCATTTCTCTGATCGATAGTGATTTAGAGCATTTTTTCTTATGACTGCTAAACTTCTTGAAAAGGTTTCCTATAAATTGAAAAAACTGTGGCATATTGGATACACTGGAAAATTGCTACTTAATGAAATATGACAAATCTATATATTTCAGAAAAACATAAATGTGTTTGTAATGGTTCAATCAGTCAATGAATATTTAATAAACACATGCTATTTGCTGTATTGTTTGTCCTTTGTTTTCAAGGACCAATGACATCACAGAGTAATGTCTTGACTCAAATGTGAATTGGATTTAAGTGAGACAGAGTTTCACAAAACTGTTAGTCTCCCTCTCTCTTCCAGAGTCACTGAAGTCCAGCTACTGGACAAAAGTCAGGCTGACTGGAGATGGTCCCAGATGCAGTGGATGATGGTGGCAACTTTGATGTCTGACCAAGCTCTAAGTATCCCACAGCACCTGCCTCAGCCACCTTTGTGGCCATTGAAATAAATTGTCCTCATCCACCCCAACTGGGAGAAGTCTTTACATGTGTGGGAACCCCCCCCCACCTCACTTATGGGTTTGTGGCCCCTGGGTTACCTTTAACCTAGTTTAGCCTCTTTGCCAAGATGGTTTTACTGAGGTGTGATCCCTGCCCATGCTATAGCTTCTTGGAACCACAAGTGAGTGCAAGGTAGACACCAAAGGTGGATAAGCAGCCCTGAAAAGAGCCTGACAAACCCTCACACTAGAGGTTCTAGTCCTCCTTGAACATCCATACACCCCATTGCACCTAAATTTGCACCTACACACACCTGCATGTGCCACATACCATAAAATAAGGATAAAAATATGAATATAGAATAATTTCTCAAGGACATTGCATTCAATCTGAAAATGTAATACATACCTCTATAAATGTAAGAAAATGAACTGGACCTTCAGTTTCAAGAGTATGGGGGACTCCTAGAAGAGAAAAAAAGCCCTACCAGTGCAGTGACTTTCCCAGGGCCACACAGCCAGAATGTGTCAAGGCAGCATTTGAACTCAGATCTTTCTGATTCAACAATCATTTGTTAAACAGTTACTATGTCCCAGGCATGGTGCAAGGAGCTTGAAAAAAAAATACAAATATTTTTAAATACCTTCTCTTAAGGTGTTTACATTCTCAAGGGGAGAAATTAGGGGCAATAATATTTATTGGGGAATTCTCTATATAGGGAGGATAATTTAAACTGTAGGAGTAGATAGAAGGGAAGGGAGAAAGGGGGAAAGCAAGGCAAAGCAGAGGAAAACTTTCATTTATATCCATTTTTAAGGATCAGAATTATAGGGGAACTAATAGAATGAAATATATTGGGAGATAGAGTAAAAGAATCTGTCAAAAAAGAGGGTTTGGCTCATATTTTTAAATATTACAGAGAGGTCGAGGATGATAAAAACAGAACAAAAACCATTAACTTACCAATGGACATTGAATTTTCCAAGATCAATAAAAAGAAAATAATAACTGAGTTGACTGACCTAAGTTCAATTTCCATCTTTGATCCTCACTTAACTGTATGACTTTGGACAAGTCATTTACACTGTTTGGACATCGAATTTCATTCTCTGAATAAAGAAGGAATGATACTAGAGGATTTTTCAAGGTCCCATTTGACTTCTAAAATGTTATAATTCTATGAATGAGTTTTTATCTAATAAATAAAATCTGCAATTTTGATGTATTAATCTAATAAAATCCACAGAATAATATAATATGAATGTCAATAAAATAATTCACACTTTGGCTAGAGATGATGACTTTATTGTCCTCATTTTATATCATAGGTCTTGAATACTGAAAACTTAGAAAAAGGAAAAAAATGTCACTCAACAAGATTCTTTTTTTTAGACAATAGGTATACAAACACAAAAAAAGAAAGAGTTCCTGTCCCCAAATATACTTCATTATACAGTGAATCACATGATCACAGTCAAATAACTACAGTATGTCTGTAAAGAGATATCAGAAGTGGTTCCAAGTAATGAAGGAACCAGAAAGCATTCTTGCATGTGGTGATGGTTGTGCTGAACTGCCCAGATACCTGAGAACTCCAAAGCTGGAGTGGGAAGGGAGGCACTGCCTATTTTAGAAACAACTTGTGAACAAGCATTAAGGAAGGAAATTGAATGGTATATGCAACGAACCACAAGAAGTCTGGATGTGGGGCAGAGTGTATGAGAGATAACAGTGTGTCACTGACTGGACAGCTCTTGTTCGAGGATCAGCCTATAGAAGTTTAGGAGACATTAACAGCTTGGCTGGAGGAGGAGGATATTTTTTGCCTCAGTTGTTCTCAAGGATTATCTACTAAATTGTAAACAAGTTACATATTTCATTGATAGAAGACATACGTACACTTATCAGTCTTAGTGCCCTGAAATTTTGAAGTATGTTAAAATTAATATATTCTAAGGGGCGATATAATAAAAAGAACATTATTAAATAGCTAAATGAGTCTGTGAAGAAAGGTTAGGGGAACTACCATAAAAATTACTGCTTGATTAAAAAAAATTCAAATTAGAAATAAAAAAAAGTAACAAGAAAGTACTCATGTTTTATCATAAACTAGACAATACTCCGAAATGAAATGTCACTGGTTTTGTTCTAAAGATAGGATCTGCATATTTTGAGTGAGCCTTAACACTGGCAAAAAGTGTTTCCATTCCTCTGAAACATATCTTGCCAAGGCTACTGATGTCTGAAAAAAAGGAAATCTGCTTGATGTAATCTAAATGCCACATCTAGCTTCAAAATCTGCAGAGCAGAGCCCTTTATGAGATTGCTTTCATAAATGTGTCTTTGTTAGAGTACCAAGGGAATTAAGCAATTGTGAATTCTTTCATTGAAACAAGCAGCTGAGCCTCTAGTATTGCTTTCCTAGTTTGTGAATGAAGAGGATTTTGCAAAGTACATCAACCCAGATGACAATGAACCAGAAAAAAAAATAACAAAATCTCACAAAAGAGACTTTGGAAGTGGAGGAAAAAGGAAGACCTGAGAATGACAGTGAGGATGATCAGAAAGTAAAAAAAGACAAGTCTATGGTGGATAGTGGGAAGTGGGAGGTGGACAGGCTGGATATCTTATAACCTATGGGTCCTTATTATCAACAGTTGTGAAAATGGACAATGAACTGGTAAAAGCTAGGCCTTTTAGAAAAATATTAAATTATTAAATTACCCCAGATCAGGAAATCTTAATTTTTTTTTGAGTCATGGCAGTCTGGAGAAGGTTATGGATGCTTCAAAATAATGTGTTTTAAAGATATTAAATAAAATGTAATGGAAACCAATTTTATTGTTATAAAATTAAAATAATTTAAATTCAAAAATCCACTTAAATCAATCCACATTTTACTTTGGAGTCCTTGGATCTAAGGTTAAGAACTTCTGCCTCAGGTCATAATTATTCATACTGTAAATGTCTATTTTGATCATAATGTTTGTTTGTTTTCTCAAGTCAAATGGTTCCTGAGATAATTCAAGTGACCATACTCAAGGTGGTTATGGTAGACAGCTCTTCTGAAGAGTCAGAATCAACATCTGATCCACAGTTCAATTATTGATCTACAAATAACTAAGTTCATATCATCCAGGCATGGATTAGTGTCCAAATACATTTGCTCATAAAGGTACCTCCTGGATCTGTTATTTAGAGTGAAACCTTTTAAACAAATCTATTTTCTATTTTATGCTATACAATATTTCTTCATTATTTTCTTTTTTTTGCCTTTTGGAGGGCAATTGGGGTTAAGTAACTTGCCCAAGGTTACACAGCTAGTTTTTGTGTGGGTGTTAAGTGTCTGAGTCCGGATCCAAACCCAGGTACTCCTGACTCCAGGGCCGGTACTTTACTCACTGCGCCACCTAGCTGCCCCACTATACAATATTTTTGTTACAACAAGCAATACAATACAGTATCAAGTTGAAAAGATTTGTAGACAGAAATTTAGGGTTTGGGTCCTGTCTCTATCATTTATTAGCCAAGCAATTTCAGAGAAGTCACCTTGTCTCCGTGATCCTCAGTTTCCTCAACTGTAAAATGGGAGTATCATTTACAACAGAGTTCTTGTGAGCATCAGTGAGATAATGAATATGGATGTGTTTTGTAATGGTAGAATCATAGAGTATAAAATCAGAAGAAACATTAGAAAGCATCGATTTCAATTGTTTGAATTTTACTGATGAGGCTTAGTGGTGGAATGACCTTAAAATGCTATGTAAATGTTTACTATAAATATGATGAAATTGTCTTGGAATTCTCATTACTCCAATCTCCCCCTGTGCCCAATATCTAGAGCAACATTTGTATATACTAGGCATCCAATAAATATTTATTGACATAGTCACTGAATTTTAGAACATTTAATGTATGACTGCCTCTTGCAGCATTTTTTGAGTTTTATGTATAATATTATTTATCTAACAATAGCAATTAGTAGGTTATTCTATTCAAATACTCATATCTTACATTTTATTGATCATCAAGATGCTCTATGTGTGTATTTATTTTCATCTGTATTAGCATTTAGATTTGCCAGATTCTAGGCTGTGATCAGTCCTGATCCCACCTTCCACAGGAAACCTTTCCCAATCCCTCCTAATACTAATGCTTTCCCTCTGTTGATTATTTCCTATGTATACTATATATCTTGTTTTTACAGTTGTTGGCATGATGTCTGACTCATTAGGTTGTAAACTCTTCAAGGGCAGGGACTTTCTTAGGCCTCTTTTTATATCTCCAGAGCTTAGAATAGTACCTGGAACATTTCAGATTCTTAAAAAATGTTTGTTGAGGGGCAGTTAGGTGGTGCAGTGAGTAAGAACACAGGTCCTGAAGTTGGGAGGACCAAGATCGGTTCTGGACTCAGATACTTAATACCCACACAAAAAAAAAAACTGGCTGTGTAACCTTGGGCAAGTTACTTAACCCCAATTGCTTTAAAAAAATGTTTGTTGATTGGTTGATAGATATAGTAAGTATTTGATAAATGGTTACTGACTCTTTAGATTGCAACTAGAGCAATGTGTTGAGTTTTTGGAACACAATTTTGGTAAAGGCATTAAAAAAACTAGAGGAAAAAAAGAGATAGCCAGGATGATGAAGGATTTTAACACTTTGCTAGATATTTAGCCTGAAAAAAAAATTGAGGGCAGGATTGGGGAGAGAGGACAGATTAGCTGTCTTCAAATATTTGGAGTGTTATAACATGAAAGGATAAAATTGTTTTTAACCTAAAAGGCAGAAATAGAAACAATATGCAGACATTGAAAAGAGGCAAATTTAAGCTTTGTGTAAGTACATGGCGGCAGTTGGCATGCACTTTCATACTCTACAATCTGATTATCATTGTAATTTTCCCTCACACTGGCAGGCATAGGTTTCCAGAGAAAGATGACTACCATCTATATAGTTACACTCAAATGCTCTCTGAGTTCTTAAGGTAGATTGGTTTGGGGGGATTTTGTGCCCATATTTACCACTATAGTTACTGAGCTCCAACAAGTGTACTTCCCATTTACAAAATGCCAGCCACTCCCAATTATCTCACCACTAGAATTAAACAAAAGCATTCATTTAACAATAAAACAAAAGCAATAATGAACAATGAACAGGTATTTGATATAAAATAAATGCTGAAATAATCAATACATCTCAGTAAACAAAGTTGTAACACTTTCATCAATGGACTCAGTACCTGTGTATAAGAGTTGCAATATATAGAAAGCTGTCAAAAAGGCACATCAGTGAGGAAAACTCGTATGTTAAAGTTAACTCATAACTCTAGACTATAAGCCTGAATGTCATTGGTTCTTTTTTCTTTTTTTTCTTTTTTTGGAGGGGGAAGGCAGGGCAATTTGGGGTTAAGTGATTTGACCTTTAAATGCTAATTGTCTGAGGCCAGATTCGAACTCAGGTCCTCCTGACTGCAGGGAGGGTGCTTTCTTCACTGTGTCACCTAGCCTATGACATTGATTCTTTAAGGAATATTTACACCATACAAAGCCAGGTTCTTAACCTCTTACTAGATACTTTCCAACTTTTAATGGTTCAAATAACCTCTTGGTACTTAAGTGACTCATCTTTCCCTTGAACTGCTTATTCTTTTTTATTAGTTATAAAACAGTCCTTATTCAATCACCCCATTATCACAAAACAATTACTGAATTTAATTGCCCACTGTTCTCCAGACTATGAATGGTCTTACTAACGTCTGGTGTTCAGAAACTATCCTCACATCTCGTACCTATTTATAAATGGTATGGTGATGTGATTGAACTACACTGTTTTGTGACTGCACAAGTTGTACTATGGAATGATGAGAAATCAGACCATACGAGCATGTTTTTCACAGTTATGCTGGGGCTGAATTAGAAAAAAAAATGAGCACATATTTTACCAAAAAATAACTCATGTCTACTGGAATCTTTTACTGAAATAATAATTCCAAATCAACTCCAGAAAATATTAAGGGTAAAGGGATAATCTTCACCCAAGAAAAATGCATTGACCTTTATCCCTATGTTAGTGTTTCTGTTCAATGTAACTAACTGTACAACTTGAGTTTATTTCAAAGACTTGAACATAGAATAAAATCAAAGAAACAGAAGGTTTTGGCAGAGATATAATTTCTCCTTATGGTTCCAAATAAAAAATCACAGACCCCTTCCCCACAAATATCTTGCTATACTATTGTTCTTTACTCTTGCAAACTTTTAGTTCTCACTGAACGCTTTTGATGCCTCACTAATTGGTTTTAGCACTGTAGAAGAGGTGCTGAAATCAGCAAGCAAAAACTTTCCAGCAGTAGGTGGAAAAGGGATAAATCTGAGTCTCACCATATGCTTTGAGAAATGAAGTCATTACAACATAAAGCCCCCCAAAGAAGACAGAACTTGTTGCTTTTTCAATGATTATTTTTAAAACACAGACTCATTATGGATGCTTGCAAGCTGCCTAAAATATACTTGCTAATTCTGAAATTCCAAAGCCTCAGCTTCACAGTTTTTATTTTTGTAGACACAACTCCCATCCTGACTGCCTGTTATGTGCAATATACCCTGACACCTAATGTGCAGTGGAAAATGTAGTAACAAGGAAATAGCTTAGTGATAGAAGGTGTATGGTGCCAGCTCTTTAATTCACTTCTGACAGTGTCTATATCCTCCAGAACAAATCTCTGGCTATGCAATCAGGAGGACTGTGATACTTATCCACTATAAAGCACCAACTATGTTTAACTGTAGAGCAAGTTTATTTTGGACATCTGTACATTGATCTTCTTGGGTAGCATAGAGTTAAGTGATCTCTGCCAGGTACTTAAAAATAAAATGACTAGTTCGTCACTGGCAGCTCAATCTATCCTTGGCAGGTTAGATGAGTTACGGACTTCTGGCCCTATAGGTTAATTGAGATATCGCCCCTGATGCAGGAAATTCTAAGCAGGGGTCAGTGGGCATGCACTCTAGAGCCACCTAGACTTTTCACCTAGTCTCTCTGACATCCATGATGACATGAATGTGACAGAAATGGAATAAAATCTGTGATCTGTGGTGGTAAAATAGTGTCTTCCACTGACTCCCTCAAGGCTTCATTGGCTTTTGTAGGTAGAAACCTGCCACACTGGTCTTATTAACACCATATTCTAAAATAGCAGTGGTAGCTACTAATCTGACTAATGTCCTGAAGCTGGTCATCCTTTCTAACAAAGAGTACCGCCCCCCTCCTTACACAAAAACTCATTTATAGACAATGCACCCTGGATATGCACCTGCCTTTCAATTCCTGTCAATACTTATCCCTAGTTAAACCACAGCATCAGATCATTGTTTGCTCTTGTTCCAGAGATCTGGGGTATGGATATTGATCAGGTTGGATCCACCTAGAACACCCACAAATCATTCTCTTGCAGCCATGGGCCTCAGGCAAGGAATGCTATGGTTGAGTATGCCCAAGGAAGAGTTCAGGTAGAGACCCCTGGGTCCACCAGAAGGCTTCAGGGTCTGTGCTTTCCCCTTTGTGGTTACCTCTCTATGTTCCCAGCAGCTTATCTATCCCAGGACCTGGAGGATGTCAGGAAAGGAGTCCTTCTGTGAATTACTGAATTGGATGGGGGAGTCTGGAGGTGGTTCCCTCTGTGACCTCCTAGACTGGGGTATCTCTAAATCCAGATGGAGTGCTGGCAGGAATATGGTATCCAAATACTTGGCTCCTGTCTTCCTGCTACTCTCCCTCCAGATTATTTCCCCAATTAACTTAAAATCTCATGGGTTTTTGTTTCCTCATATCTACAATGACTGGTCTGGACTCAATGACTTCTAAAGTCCATTCCCTCTATAATTCTTTAATCCTATGACAATCTAGTCTTTTTTTTTGGAAGGGGGAAGGCAAGGCAATTGGGGTTAAGTGACTTGCCCAAGGTCACACAACTAGTATGTCAAGTATCTGAGACCATATTTGAACTCAGGTTCTCATGACTCTGGGACTGGCATTCTATTCACTGAACTACCTAGCTGCCCCATGGCCATGTAGTCTTACTGGATATTCTTCTCTTTCCTTGGTTTCTGTAATCATGTACTTTGTTCTTTCCCTTTTCTATATGTTCCTGCCTTCTCCTTAACTATTCCTCCACCATCTTCCTGACTCCTTAATAAAAGTATTCTATCCTTGGAGATATTATCTTTCTGTACTCCCTTCTCCAGTGGTAATCTCCATCAGTCTTACCACAACAACTGATGCCTCTATGCAAATGGTCTTCTAATCAGCATTGCCAGAATACAGAATTTCAAAGATAGGAAGGAGCTCAAAGATCACAGTTTTCATTGTTTAAAGAGGATCTCTATGGCATCCTCAAGAAGTCATCATTTATCCTTTATTGAAGATTTCCAGTGAGAGAAAACTTGCTACCTTTGGGAAGCATTTTCTGTCCTGACCTCTCTTCTGAGTTTCAAATTGACATCTACTATCATTGCCTATGGAATGCCAGTTGTTTGCCTAAAAATATACTGAATATATTCAATATTCAATGACCCAAGGCAAGATTTACAGAGCTTAAGAGAGCTGCAAACTAGATGAAAAAAATAATATGAGGTATCCAAAAGACAAAGACTTGGTTGCTCAAAACCAGGGACCACCTAGAACAGTTTGTCCTACAAGAGAAAATAAGTCAGGAGGTGGAGTCAAGATGGCAGAGTAGAAACAGGACTTCCTCACAGCTCTGGCTCCCACCTCCCCCAATTCATGTGAAAAATGACTCTAGACAAACTTTGGAGATACAGGACCCACAAAATGACACAGAAAAGCTAACCTCCCACTGAGGACAGCCTGGCAGGCCAGCAGCAAGCAGCCAGTACGGTGCTCTGGGAGCTGACCCCAGGCCTGATGATGCTGTAGATATTAGCCCCAGGGTGGTCTAACCAGCCGATGGCTGGAGGGACTTCAGATCACCAGCAGCTTTGGTGGTTTGCAGAATTATCAACCCATAGATGCTAAGGACAAAGTGAGAGGTCAGTGCAATGTGGACTTCGGGATTCAGTAGTTTGGGAGTGCATTGGACTTTATCCCCTGGAGAGAGAAGCCCTGAGGTGCTGCGGCCCTGCAGCCACCACCACGTGGCAGCTTTAGCTCCTGGACTGCAGATTGTAGGAGGACCAAGAGACCAGTCTGAGGGGTAATCGCTCTTGCTTGAAACTGCTTGGATCTGGATTGCTGTCTAGGGTGGAGGTCCTGGGGTGTGTGACCAGCTTGCCAGAGTATGTGGAGGCTTCAGAGAGGGCACCCAACTAATACCTTCAGCAGCTGAGAAAAGCTGGAATAGTTTGGAATAAAGCTACCATTTCTGGTAGCAGAGTTCTACTGTGGCAAAAAGCCCAAAAGTCAAGTAATTGAGTGGCAACATGAGCACACAAAGGAAGCAAATCAAACAGAGGAACCCAACTTTACACTCCTATTATGGGGACAAAAAGGATCAAAGTATGGAACAGGAGAAAGACAGTGAAGTCAGAACTCCTGCACCAAAAGCTTCCAAGAAAAATACGAGCTGGTTACAGACCACAGAGGAGCTTAAAAAGGATTTTGAAAATCAGATATCAGGGCAATTCAAAGCGGCCACCAGCAATTCTCCTAGTCTCTCTCTCTCCACGAGGTGCTGCTTCCAAAAAAAAAAAAAGTTCTTCCGCCTCTCTCTTGTCTCTCCAAATCTACGTCACCAGCTCCTCCCAGTTCAGGACTTTCTTTTCACATCAACAAGTCCATCCCACAGGTGGGATTAACAAGCTCTGGGTTTTAACACAATCAATTTGAAAACCAAGCCCAATACAGGGGAATCTCCACCTTCCATTACTATCACAGAGAAGTGGAAGAAAAATTGGGAAGAGAAATGAGAACAATGCAAGAAAATTATTAAATGAGAGTAAACAACCTGGCTGAAGAAAATAACACCTTAAAAAAATGGACTAACTCAAGATGACAAAAGAGGCTCAAAAAGGCAATGAGGAGAAGAATGCTGTAAAGAGCCAAATTCGCCAGATGGAAAAAGAATCTCAAAAGCTCAATGAGGAGAATCATTCCTTCAGAATTAGATTGGAGCAAATGGAAGCTAGTGACTTTATGAGAAATCAAGATACTATTAAACAGATCCAAACAAATGAAAAAATAGAAGGCAATGTGAAATATCTCATTGGAAAAACCACTGACCTGGAAAATATATCCAGGGGATATAAGGTACAAAATATTGGACTACCTGAAAGCCATGATCAAAAAAAGAACCTAGAAATCATCCTTAAAGAAATTCTCAAGGAAAATTGCCCTCATGTTTTAGAACCAGAGGGAAAAATAGAGGTTGAAAGAATCCACCGATCACCTCCTAAAAAAGATCCCAAAAAGAAAACTCCTAGGAATATTATAGCCAGGTCCAGAGTTCCCAGATCAAGGAGAAAATATTATAAGCAGCCAGGAAGAAACAATTTTGATATTGTGGAAACACAATCAGGATAATTCAGGATCTGGCAGCTTCTATACTGATGGATGGAAAGGCTTGGAATATGATATTCTGGAGGTCAAAGGAGCTGGGATTAAAACCAAAAATCACCTACCCAGCAAAACTGAGTAACTGGGGTTAAGTGACTTGCCCAAGGTCACATGGCTAGTTTTTGTGTCAAGTGTCTAAGGCTGGAACTGAACTTGGGTCCTCCTAACTCTGGGGCTGGTGCTTTACTCACTGTGACACGTAGCCGCCCCAGTGTCAGGAGGATCCGAGTTTGGTTCTGGGCTCAGACACTTTAACACCCACACAAAAAAACTAGCCGTGTAACCTTGGGCAAGTTACTTAACCCCAATTGCCCTCCAAAAGGCAACAAAACAAAATGAAACTTTAGTGAAGCCTTAGCAAGTACATAAGAAGTTAGTGTTTTCTTCTATGACACACTAGATTTGGAAACAAAAGACCAGGGTTCAAGTTTCACCTCAGCCAGCTATTGGCTATGAAAATTTGGGTAAATTCCTTTACTTTTCTGAGTCTCAGATTCCTCATCTATGAAATTAGAGCATTACATTATATAGACTAAAGCCAATTCTAGTATTAATAGACTATCATTTTAACAATAATAGTTTCCTAATTGTTCTTTCTATCCCCTACCACACTTCAGTGTGACCAAGGTAGCACTGACAATATTTGTTGATTGATTCTCTTAGATCCATGCTCTTAATAACACTTTAATTAAATGAAGTTTCCTATAATTTCTTAACTGTCTCTACCTTTTTTTCTTCATTTACCATTGATCTCTCCATATATAAAAAGTGGGTCAATTTGTAATGAATTACATTACTGATTGTGAAAAAAATGGAAAGGTAAACATTTGTTTCTAAGTCCTATAAATTTAAATTATTTCTTTCTGAACATGATAAAAGGAAGTATCAGTAAGTCAGTAATAGTCAACAATTCCTTATTTTATGCCAGGCACCATCCTGAACACTGCTGATACAATGAAAGTCAAAAACATAGTCCCTCCCTTCAAGGAGATATATAGAGGAACAGGTAGCTTTCATGCCCTTCAAGCCTAGTTTAGTTTCTTGCATATGTAATTCAGTTCATAAGAGTAGAAAAAAGGACCAAACTTGACTGGAAGTTAGAAGTAATGAAATCTAGCCATGCCTCTCCTGGACCTTAGTATCCTGTTCTTTAAAAAGAGGAAGGGGGAAGTTGGATTAGATGATCTTTAACATTTCTTGGAGCTCTAAGAGTTTATGATTTTAAATATCATGAAGAACAGGAAAAATCATGCAGGACTGTGAGATAGGAGCAAATATCCTACTGTTGTTTTTTGTTTTTTGTTTTTTAAACAATTGCTTTAAGCAATTGAAGTAACTTGCTCAAGGTTACACGGCCAGTTATTTCTGGGTGTGGTGCTAAGTATCTGAGCCTGAATTCGATCCCAGGTCATCCTGACTCTGGAGCTGGTGCTCTTACTCACTGAGCAACCTGGCCACCCTTAAGCAATTGGGGTTAAGTAACTTGCTCAAGGTTGCACTGCAGGTATTTCTGGGTGGATGCTAAGTGTCTGAGCCTGGATTCGATCCCAGGTCATCCCAACACTGGGGCCAGTGCTCTGACTTGCTGTGCTACCTGGTTGCCCCTACTGTTTTTGTTTTTAAAGGAAGGGAATAGATTTTACAAACTTTACTTTGTTTTCTGGAGAGATTTCAGAAGCGATCACTAACTAAAGAGATGGTTAGTCAGCATCCATAAAAGGAAGTCATGATTACAAAGAGCCAGTAAGTCTCCTTCAGAGACAGGTCTTGAAGGACTAAACTAATTTCCTTTTTATAGTAGGGTTTCTAAGCTAATGGACTGAGCAACTATTAATATATTTTTTCTCCATTTTTAATAAAGTATTAGGTAAAGTATCTCATACCATTCCTATTGAGAAAAATGGAAAGATCTGGAGTAGTAATATAATCAAATGGCCTCAGAATTCCTTCAGTGTCCAGAAGCAAAGAATAGTCAGTCCTCAGTGGTTCACTGTCAGGTTGGCCAGATACCTCCCAGTACTACAGGGGATCATGTCTGTTCATGGGAATTTGATTTTTTTAATCAATGAAATGGATACGGATATAAATGGAATGCTTATCAATCTACAGGGGAACATTACTTCCTCTCTCCTGGAATCTCTCTTAATGAAACCAAACCTTGATCACATTAATTTGGTTTCCATATTACATTGCTGACCTATAGTCCAGAGTTTCATTTTGGTTTTTTGATAGTGGAGAGCATGTTTAATGAAGAAATTAAGGAGGAGGAGGAAGAAAGTGAACCTCCTGCTTGTATTAGACTAGTTACCTTTTGTGAGAGCTTGCAATTACCTCAAAAAATGACTGATTTTGTATTGTGGAAGACTTGATCGTGATGTTGGTATCCTCAGAAGACTTTTGGTGTACATGTCAATGTGCATTTTGCCCAGGATGCTGACACTTTACAAGGCACACATGACACGCATCTGAAACTTGGCTTTATTAACTTTGTTAGTATTTTGAGTTCCCAGCCATAGTAGTTTCGGAAACATTGGATAGACTAAATTGGATGGAGCAGGGAGTTCATGTATTGCAGCAATTGGAAGTAAATAGAAAATGTAGGTTGGGGCCTGTTTAAGGAAGGCTTTAAATTTCGCAGTAAGGAGACTGTGCTAAATGAAATGACTTTGTGAGATGATTCTATAAAATGCTAAGAAATAGGAAGATTTCAGAATGGTAAAAGATTAGAATAAAAGAAGAATGATTGCTATGATAAATATGGCAGATAGAAACAGAAATATCTGAATGGTATTTGAGTGTATACAAAGTTTCTTTTTTTTCCCCCTATAATAAGTGACCTGGGAACTAGGGATACTTGATTTCACTCTGTAGCTTTCACAAAACTGAAATAAGACTTTCAAAAGCAAATCCCAATGTGATTCCTCTGCTGGAAACCAAGACCTAGAATCCTTTGAAAGAAAGACAAATAAACTTCCATATATCCAAGTCACAGTATGGAACTTTAGTTATCATTTTACAGGATAGTTTCATTACCATTATTCTGACTGTGCCTTCATAATGCTGAAACATTCTGTTGTGTCAATCCCTTCAGTCAAAGAAAAATTTTTAGCTAATCCAATAAGGTAGAAGGTGGCTATGTCACATATGTTGTTCAGGGCAGTATAGGCAAAGTCCATGGATGACTTTTCAACTAAGTATTTTTTTTGGTCATTCTAGGTAAAGCCCAAGTATATTAATATGACAAGACAAATGAGGCAGATTGGTATGTATAAATGAATGACATGTCCACATTTACTTTTTCTTTTTTTCTTTTAAAGCATTTTACCCTGAACTATGTCCCTTTAGCTGTTTAATAAGTTGGATTCTTTCAAATAGACACAAAAGGGCTTTGGTTGCTTAGCAACTGGGTTAGTACATGTTCAGATATCGCGAGCATAATGGCAGATTATGCAGTATATTTTACCTGCATTTTATGTTGATTTTCTTTCTTCCTCTTTTCCCCCTTCTTTTTTCTTTGTGGACTAAAGGAGACCATAGTGCCTGTTATTTTTTTTTCTGCTAAGTCTGCACAGGTAGCACTTGTGGGACTATATGATTTCTCACCTGGGCTATGATAAATTTCTGCTCTCTTCTCAACTGGAATATATGTCCATTTTAGCACTTACTAATATAAATGAGAACAGTAGTCAAAGACCTGAAAGGAGCTATAAATAAATTTAGAGACTGACATTTTGCAGCATGTTTTCTTCTTAGAAAAGAAGCAACATTCACCTCCTCAGTTCTTGCCAACACCTGCACTGATTCTGGTCCTTGACATATAAATGCACCCCCTCTCATTGCCTTCAAATGGAATTGCGCGGATCAAGCTGAGAGAAGAAACCTCTTTTGCCTTGTTCTCCTGCCACCTGCTTGAGAGATAAATCCTGTAGTTTCATCATGTTTTGCTGTGGAATAGGTGGTCCAAATTTGTGATGATATTTGCATAAGGAACTCCCAAGACAGAAATTCTGTCTACCAATGCAGATCATCAACTTTTTCACAACATAAGAGTTTTATAGGGTCCTCTTGGACTTTGAAAGGTAAAATATCTAAGCTCATGTAGTCCATTTATGTTAGGAGCAGGACTTATATATCTTTTGTTCCTGGTTTCAAGATCAGGTCTCTATTCCAGTATACCATACTGTCTCCAATATTATAAATACATTAAATCAGCTAATATTGTATCAATATTTCCCCTCATTTTGTACATATACATGCTCATATATGATTGCTATCTGTTTTTCACTGCCCTCTTTTTATTGCAAGTAAAAGTATTTACATCATGCTTTTAAGGAAATTTCAAAAATAAGAGTAATTACATGTCAGAAAAATCATAATTATCACCCGGCTCAATAACTTAGTTTATATGTAGTAATTAAGGAATTTAAAATAATATTTAGTATTTAATGGCTTCTCTCTGTGGATTACCTCAAATTATATATATATATATATATATGTATCTATATCTTGCTTTACATTGTTGTTTACATGATTGTCTCCTCCCATTATAATGTGAGATTTCTGAAGCTAAGGACCCTCTTTTACCCCAGAGGGTATCCCCAGAGCTTAGCTAGCAGTGTACCTGAAACATAGCAGGTATTTAATAAATGTTTACTGATTGAATGACTATGTCAATCTTATGTTTAGTTCACTAATTCAATTTATCAACAAATATGTGGGAAAATGGTGATGATAGAATTAAATGGACTTGAAACTAACTGAATAGTGAATACCACAGAATAATCATCTATCAGTTTAGAAGGAAATCTACAGTGGATTCCACCAGATCCATGCTTGATGTTCATTGTCTAATGATTTGAATGGAGAAATAAATGCCACACTTTTCAAATTTGTAAGCCTTGAAGCTGAGAGAGATACTTTATATCCTGTATGACAGAATTAGAATCTTGAAAGATCTTAGTGGACTGGATCATTGGTTCACATCTACTAAGATCAAATCTATCAGGGATAGATTCTCAACCTGGATTTAGAAAACCAGCCTCACAAGCATACAATGGGGATGGCATGCCTGGACAGCCTCTGGTGACCTGCAAGCTTAACCATGAGTTAACATCATGATACCATAACTAAGAAAACCAAAACAATCGTAGACTGTATTAAGAAAAGTATAGTACTCAGAACAAGTGGAGGTGATTTCCTCTTTTCAGTTCTGGTCAGATCTCTTCTAGAGTTCTGGAGATCCCATTTTAGGAAGAACACAAAAGCTGGGGAGCACCAAGAAGAAGGTAACCCAATTGGTAAAGAGCCTTCAATTCATATCACAGAAGGATCAGTTGAGTGAACTGGGAATGTTTAACTTAAATAAGAGAAGACAGGGAGTCATATCAGTTCTTTTCAAGAACTAGAAGGCTTATCATAATGGATCAGACTATTGCTGCTTATGTCCAAAATGTAGGAAGAGGATCATTAGTTAGAGGTGACAAAGAATCATCGTTAGATTGAATATAAAGGGAAAAGAAAATAACATTCTAACAATTAGAGCTTTCCGAAAGTGAGAATCTGTTGTTGGAGGAGGTAGTATAATGGATTCCTCCTTATTGGAGGTCTTTGAGCAAAAGCTAGATATTTCCTCGGGTGAGCTAGAGGGAAGACTTTTCTTCGTGTAAAGGTGGTATGACTGCTGAAGTTCCAAGATTCTGTATATCTACGATTATAAATGATCACTAGAGTAAATGTTAGCCTTTGGAGTACCATGAGAGGAATGCAGTGATGCTGGAGAGGTGGGGAAGTAACAGAATCTGCATGTCATAATGAATAGACTGCTGGACGTGGAATAAGGAAGCCCTTAGTTAAAATGTTAATGGAAACACTTACTTGCTCTGCAACCTTGAAGCCCTTTCAGTCTTTTTAAAATTAAATTAGTAAATTTAATAAATCTATTTTATTTTATTTCATGCTCAATTCAGGGAGCAAAATAAGCATTTCCATAACACAGTAACATAAAAAAAGATGATTGCACATGAAACTACTAATCTCCCTTGTACAATTTGCTATTCCCTCCAAATATACAACAAAGTCATCATGTAAATTTCTTTTTGTTCCTTTTTTTCTTCCTTCCCCTTTCCTCACCCTATAGATGGCTACCATTACACACACACACACACACACACACACACACACACATACACACACAAACACAATTTAACATGTGCATATATGTAAAATCAGTCTTCAATTCCTCATCTGGGCTATTTGGAGAAATTGCCACGGAAAAGAAAGAACTGGAAGAAAGAAACACATTTCAGCAGGAAGAGGAGGAAAATGGGTGCATTGTAGGTGTAGAGGGATGGCCTAATTAATATCAATGTCAGACCGAGAGGTGTCAAGAATAAAAAAGAGGTGGTTGGAACAGTATCTAAGTTAAGATGGAGTATATACAAGTAATAAAGTGAGGTAAAGGGAGAAAGTTTTGTTGAAGCCCAGTTGTGGAGGGTGATGAATGTCAGGTAAAAGAATCTAAATTAGAAACAGATCAAGGGAGGGAACTTATGTTCTTCTCCATTTGTATGAATATTAATGCATCATCTCCTGTATTTCAAGAGGGACAAGAGAGCTACTTATTTGGTGCTTAAAATGGAGGAAGGGGCCTCTTCACTAGTTACTTTTAGATGGAGGTAGGGGTGGGTGGGAGGGTCTCAATAATTCCAGGTGTTTAGTATCTTCCTCTTCAGAAAGGCTACCTTAAGGCTCTTGTTGAGTTGAGGCTTGTGAACAGTAGTTTCATTTTCTGAATGACATGATGCAAGTTTGGCTATGGTCCTATTTGGAAAAAAAACAGAACTACAATGTTTATTGCCCACACAAGTCTGGCATATTTTTAACTCAAAACCACCCTCCCTGAGGAATCAGGAAACAGCCTCCCCTTGTGACACATTATGTACTGATTAAGAAGCTATTCTGATAGTGCAGAAGGCAACTGGTATACTAAAGATTTGTTATGAGAATGATTTACTTGGGGAAAAGTAACTTCTTCATGCCTCAGGAGTTTGCTCAAGTAATTAAGTTTGCCTGTGGGATAAGCATAGGTAGTTAGGATAGTTCCCATTGATTTATAGATCTTTCCTGTCCTTGTCTCCATACAGAGTGATAGTTTTCTCTCCACTAGAGAAAAAAAGAAACAAAATAAGCCAAGTGGCTATGCCTGACCTTGAAATCCATGTCAGGGCCTATTAGGTGATTATCTAGAAGCCAGATGGGATGATTTTCTATCTGAAGGGTAGAGTAGATTTGGAATACATAGATAACAGGGGATAAAGACCATTGTTCCAGATTTGAATACTTTCCTAACCTGTATTTTATATTTTATAGTTAAGGTTAAGTACAAATATGCCACAGCTCTTATGTACACACAGAAATATTGGAAAGCAAAATCCATTGAGATGACCACGTTTCAGACTTACTTAAATATCCCAAGATGGTCTGTGTTCAGATAAGGTGGTTTGTTTCTAAATTTTCTTTGTTATTAAACATATAAGACAGTTAGGTGGTACACTGGATAGAGTGCTGGGCCTAGAGTCAGAAAGACTCATCTTACTGAGTTAAAATCTGACCTCAGAATCTTACTATCTATGTGACCCTGGGCAAGTTACTTCACCCTTTTTGCCTCAGTTTCCTCATCTATACGAGTGAGCTTGAAAAGGAAGTGGCAAACCACTCCAATATGTTTGCTAAGAAAACCCCAAATGGGGTCATGAAGAGTTGGACACAGCTGAAACAACTGAACTGTGACTATGAGATTAAATGTATACCACTTTAGTTACCTGACCCAGAGGGCTGTAAGTACTTCTAAATTGCATTTCCGGCCTCCATCTCCCTCCTTGTTAATCCAGGCTGCACACTGCAGCATTATATAATCTTTAGGGGTCACTCAGCTCTCTCACTTTACAGAGAAGGGAACTGAGAGCAATAGAGGTACAGTGACTTGTACAAGGTCACATAGGTTGTAAGTGGCAGACTCAGAATTTGAACCCAAACCCTCCGATTTAAAATCAACTGCCCTTTCTACTGTCTCACTTTCTCTTACTGAAATGCCACTTTGATCATGTCACTTGGAAATGTGATTGTTTTCTCCATTGCCTAGAATGGTGGTGTCAAACTCCCTGTAGCAGCAATCCTCTTGCAAAAATCGCAATTGCAGCCAGAAATATGAAAATGTAATTGGGAAATCTTTAACAAAATAAATAAAAAGATAATACAACATAGATAATGCTAATTTGTGATTTTCTAATCAATATGCATACCATAGATATCCTTTTCCATTTGAATTTGATAGCAGTAGCCTGGAAGATTTAGACATAACTCCCCAGGCTTCAAGGTATCTTGAAGTCTGACTCCAATTTATCTTTCTTGTCATGTACATATGCTTTCCTCCCCAGACGAGTGACTCTTCACAAGATGGTTTTATCATATTCTTCCTAGTCCAGACACAGTGACACTATAGACAGAGAGCTCAAGGCAGCATAAAGATAGACCTGAGTCTCCTTCACCATTCTGATTTCATTCTATAACAATTTCGTGATATACATACTTTTTTATCTCCAAATTTGTTTTTGCAGATGAGGAAAGTGAGGCTCAAGGAGAATGAATGAACTGTCAATCATCATAGAGATGGTGAAGAGAATGCAGTCTAGACCCTCTTGCCTCTTGGGCTGTATACCTGGAAAAAAGTTCTATGTTTCATTTAAGAGATAGATATTGAACATCTAGAAAAAGGAGCAGTGATTTAAAAAAAGCCCTCATGGATTTATGCAGAATAGTTCCAGTCATACTTTCTGACACCAGACCCATCACCTCTAGGATCAGTCTTTTTTTTTTTTTTGAGGAGAGGAGGTAAGACAATTGAGGTTAAGTGACTTGCTCAAGGTCACACGATTAGTTTTTTTTGTGTGTATTAAGTGTCACCCCTAGGATCATTTTTAACCATCAATACCATTACCTAAAGTATGACAGAATTCAGAAACAGATCTTTATCTCAGGACTCAGCCCAGGACCAAAGACTAATATTATACTTCTTCCTTTCAGTTCCTCATCTTCAGGAAGGGTCACTGATATCAGGGCCAATTTCTCATCTTCTTTAATATCTGAAGAACTGATTACATTTGCTGCAATTCACAGGACACTTAAGGGTAGAAATACCACCAGGCAGGTGACACAATGGAAAGAATTCTAGAGCTGGAATCAAGAAGACCTAAGTTCAAATCCTGCCTCAGAACAGTCTCTGCGTGACTCTGGGCAAATCACTTATCCTCTGTCTCTTTCCTTAATTGTAAAATAGGGGAAATAATAGAATGGTTGGAAAGATCAAATGAGATAATATCTGGAAAGCACTTAGAACAGTGCCTGGTACATAGCAGGTAATTAATAAATGCTTGTTACATTCTCCCTTCCTTTCCCATCACATACTCAAAAGTACTACATTCTCATTGTATGGCTAGCAAACTCCTATTTCTTACTTTCCCAATCACAGTGCTACTAACTAATGAGCTAAGTTAAAGTCATCCTTTCCCCTGCCACCATTTCCCATATTCTCATCTTCTTCCATCTCAGTTCTATCCTTCTTATCTACTAGTCTGACAATTCTTACCCCTTCCATTATGTTCTCTGTATCATTAACAAGAAGTGTCCTTCACAGGGACACCGAGTATCACTCATAGGGGCCTGACTCCCTCTAAAAGACATCATATCCATAACTATCCTTCTCATGTATCTTTTCATGCTCCCAGACACAGGAGTCCTAGAAAAGCAGACGTGTTCATTTGTCCCCAATGCTATTACCAAATGCTTTAAACACCACCACTCCATATCTCCCTTATCAGTTATTTCAATCTACTCAAGTCCTTCTGTTAGCTTTCCATAGGACTCCACTTCATTTTCCCTTTTTACTCAACAGTTTTCCTTTGCATCCCAATGCCAGCTCTGATCCTTTGAGATTTCAACATACATATTCATTTTCCCTCAAAAACCCTGGCTTCCAAATTCATCTATGTCTTTTACTCTTGTGACCTTTTCTTTCATTCCACCTCTTCCCCACACAGGAATATTAATACCCTTGTCCTCATTTTCACCTACAAGTATTCCATTTCCTTGATCAAGATTTCCTAAATGCCTCCACCTGACCATTGCCTCCTCTCATTACTTCTCTCTCTATCCTTCAATCCTAAATCAAGTCTTTACCCTTACTTTTGACTTCCTGACTACTACCTCTTTGTTCTCTAAAAATCAATCATCCCTACTTTCGTGTCTTTTTTCCTCCCTTCCCAGTTTTTACCTATGGGTCCCCAGTTTAGTTTCATATTGCCCTCTAATGGCAGATCTATTGTCCCATGTCCTATATTGCCCCTCAAACTTGGCTAGTTCTCAGCTCTGCAGTGTTTCTATCACGTATCTCTCCCACCTCTACTTATATGCTACTGTGAGAGGAAGTTATGAAACCTTTGGATTTAGGTTTGTGAGAAATTTATGTTATCAATTCTCAGGCAAGTCACCAATGCAATGAAGCAATACTTTTACTCTTCTATAAAGTACTACTATATTATATTTCCCACAGCAGCTGGCAAAAACCATAACTCCTCTCTTCAAGTCCCCCACAGCACCCCAATCTCCTTTTCTTCTCAGAAGGGCATCTGCTTCATATGTTATTATTCATCCATTTTTTTTTCTTTTTAGAGGGCAGTTGGGGTTAAGTAACTTGCCCAAGGTCACAAGGCTAGTATTTTTGTGTGTGTATGTGTGTGTGAGTGTGTATGTGTTTGTGTGTGTATGTGTGTGTGAAGTGTCTGAGGCTGGATTTGAACTCAGGTCCTCCTGACTCCAGGGTCAGTGCTCTATTCACTGTGCCACCTAGCCTCCCCTTATCCTTCATTTTCAAAGAGGACCAATGATATCATGGGATGTTGTCATGACTTGTGTATGAATTAGATTTAATGAGGTAGAGTTGTACAAATTCATCAGCATACTCTCTTCCAGAGTCATTGAAGGTCATTGGCAAGACTAAAGTCAAAATGGCTGGTGATTACCCAGGATACCGTGGATGATCTTGGTGTTGTCAATGTCTGAACAAGTTCTGAACATTGTTATGCTTCAGCTGCCTTCATGGCCATTGGAACAAATTGTTCTCATGGGTAGACCCATTCTGTCTGAGGAGACACCTTCACATGCTTGGAGTAGACATCCCCCCCCCGACTCACCATTGGCTTTAAGATCTGTCAATTACCCTCAACATGGTTGAACCCTTCTACAGAGATAATTTTACTGAAGTGTGGCTGCTGTACATGCTACAGCTTCTTGGAGTCACAGGTGAGAGTGGTGTGACAGGTGGACACCAAAGGTGGATGAGCATCCTTGAGAGGGGCTTGGCAAGCCCTAACACTAGAGCTGCTAGTCCATATGTTACTGAGAAAATAAAGGCCACCAGGTATGGTCTTTCCTTGTCCATTCCACATTTTAAAACACACTGACAATTCCCATTCTCTCCAATTTTACTACATTTTATATACAGGAGTTAGTTGTCAAATCCAATTGCTCCCTGCACACCCTTTTTCCTGGGATGTGGCTTACCCTTCAAAGACTCCATAATCCTGGATTTACTTCTGATAATACACAGTTGCTAGTTTGTGATGCGAATGTGTCTTCATTCCTTCTTGCCAAGTAAGCATATTTGAGCACTGATTTTACAAATGAAAATGTAATAATTAAAAAAGATGTAAATTGGGGGAAAAGCATAACATTGTTACTTTTTCCCCCTAAGAAATCTTAAGGGTGAAATTATAAAGGAGGAAGTAAATCATCATGAGGGGGGGAAGGAATGATCCCTCTAAACTCACACTTTGCTCAGAGTTTCTGAGACTTGCCAAGAAATCACACACTTGAGAGGTGATGTAAATGCATTGTTTTCTGTTGAAAATTAGTCTCTGATACACACTAGATTTTTCTTATTAGCTTGCTATACTCCCTCCAATCATTCCCCAGTTATTTTTCTAAATTGCTGATTGTACACTATGGTGTAATTCATAATTCTAAATCATGATTACTTGGACACAATTTAGTCTTAGCTGAATTTTCACCAACTACAATTACAGCTTTTGCATTTGAGATAAAAAGAATTTCAGAACAGAACAGTAGCTCATCATGAATTCTGAAATAATTAAGAATCTTCATCTTACGTAACAATAGCTCAAATTATTTAAATGAGGCTTTTGTGAATTAAGAAAGAAACTAATATTCATTTCAATAAATGGAAGTGTATGCATTAGAGCTGAAGACTACAGTTTGCAAATTTTAATGGCTTCCATTTACATAGTACTTTAAACTTTGGAAATTGCCTTTTATACACACACACATATATGGAGATACAAAAACACACATATATGGAGATATGTATACACATGCATATTTCTAATTCCAGTCTCTTAATAAATTCATAAGATGCAAGCTATAGATATTATTGCCTCCAATTTAAGGATGTGGAGAACAAGGGTCAGAGAACTTAAGTGACTTGCTAATGGTTATACACTTAGTAAGTCAGACATTTGAATGAATTTTTTTTGAAAATTTGTCCCTGCAGTGGCTCCAAGTACAACACTATTCACTATGACAAACTTAGGTTTTTATTATTTATACAACACTGTTGCATGAAACTTTAAGGTGATATACATTTGATAGCCAGCGATAGATAGGTACATTTTAATATATAAGAAATTATGACTTAGAGAAAGTATAATTTAAGAAACTGTAAAGCAAGCACAAGTAGCTTTCCAGAGGACTGCTGCTGTGAATAGCTTTAAGGCTCTGATTACATAGTATAATGAACTCTCTATTTATTCAGCAGTAAATTAAAGCAAAACATTCACAGAAACCAAAGTACATCATTCACAATGTTATAAAATAATAAGTTATCACTAAAGTGGCCACATAGTTTTCACCAAAGTGGCCACATAGTTTTAAACAAAAGATATCATTCAGTAAGTCTTTAACTTACTGAAAGAAGCAAGCCTCTTTAAGGGACACAAAGTACAAAGGTCAAAATTCTCCACCCCTAGGTGCATTAAGTGCCCAAGGAGAGGTCTTTTCATCTTCCCTCAAGGATGGCTCCCAAGTTCATGGTTCCTTTTCCATGGGTCCAGCTCCTGTCTGTGTCTACCCAACTGTCACCTGGATTCAAAGGTAGGCAGCTTTCAGCTCCTTGTCCAATTCCTCATCCAGTTCCTCATCTAGTTCCATATTGAATCTCACAGTGTACAGTCTACCTCAAGTCCTTCTCAGTTTCTGTTTCTGAGAAGACAAAGCTTAACAGAGCCAAAACAACATTCATGCACATTGCTGACACCACCATCAATTCACTATCTGTGTGAGAAATCAACACAAACAGACAAACAAAGTCTGAGAACTCAACACAAATTGTCATTATAGAACCAGGGCCTCTGAAACCCTCCTCCAGGACTTCTGTAAACAGACAACAAGAAAATTCTCTTTCAGGGCTTCCAGTAAGGTCCCAGGGCTTCTGTACAAGTATTACAAACACAATCAACACAGACAGAGCAGACAAACAGAGTGCTGGCATACCACAAGTTTTCTCCTTCTCAACTCTGCTACCACAAGTGTTCTCTTCTCAGTTCTGTTCTCTCCCATCTTGGGCTTCTCCTTATATATGGTCATTAGCTCCTCCCTGTTCTGCCCCTTCCTGTGGCATCAGCAATGGGGATTCACAAGTTCTGTGGTTCACAAGTTCTGTGGTTCACAAGTTGTGGGGTTCACAAGTTCTGTTTCTTAAGAAAGACTTGACATAATCATGGCCAAGGTTTAAAAGAAACTTGAACTTAAAAAAGGTGCTAAATAATTAAACAGCTGAAGAAAGGTGCTAAATACTTCTTTGCTTGCCATTACAGAAAGGAAGAAAAGAAGAAATAAAATTGAATCTGATCTTGTTTATAGATTAGTCCACCATTCCTAGAAGCTTCCTCACCATAAAATATTTTTCCTTTCCTCTGACCTTTTCATTCTGAAGGATTGGACCTTCAACCTTTTCCTCTGATTGGTAAGCTCTTCTAGGAACTTCAATTTATAGAAAGTACCCAGACCAAATTACTCCCGTATATCTTCTCCTCCTCTCTAAACTTTTCCATTATGTCTCCACACAGACACCCTTTTCCCCCCTCCTTGTCAGCTCTGCTTTATGAGTTGTATTCCCTCATTAAAATGTAAGCACCTTGGGGGAGGGACTAGCTTTCTTGTTGCTTGCATTGGTAGTCCCAGTTCTTAGTACAGTGCTTAGAACATAATAAGTAGTAAATTAATTGTTGTCAACAACCCATAAACCTTGAAAAGATATTTGACAATTTTTTAAAATAAATTTCTGCCTTGCATTTTCTCCTCCAAATTTTGGTCACTTTAAAATATCAATCATATACATAGCTTTCAATTTTATTTAGCTGCTTATTAAAATGCTATTTTCACCATTTCCCTTATTTGTGGGGTTGCATATATTCCTTCCTTCATTCTAACTTCATTGATTTTTTGAAAATGTATTTTTCAGATGAAGAAAATTGTTGATTTCAATATCACTATGACATTTTTTTCATTAAACAAAGTTTAATGGGAAGCAGTGGTAAGAAAACCTTTTCAAGATTAAGCAATGATTAGCTTGCCATATTTTTCTTTTCTAGAATCAGGTTTTTTTTATAAGCAAGTAGTTTTGGTTTTGTTCTGTTTTATTCTCTCTCATTTACAAATAAACAGTGATATCTTATATCCCAACTTATAAACCTAGATAAAGAAAAAGCATTCTCAGTTTTACTTCCTGTAGATATGCCAAGAATATTTTACTTTCTTAACATTTCTCAAGACACTGCTCAGATTACAAAAAAGATGCAGTTCAGATTTTGGACATATTTTTTTGCCCTCTCAAAGGATAGTACATCATTTAATTCTAAAGAGCTATGATTTAGATTTTTTTAAATAGACATGTATTAAATTCCCAGTATGTACCAGGTACTATATTAATTGCTTTGCAGATATTGCCTCATTTTATTCTCATGATAATCCAAGAGATAGGTGCTTTTATATCCTTAGTTTCCAGATGAGGGAACTAAAGCAAACAGGTTAAATGACCTGCTCAGGCTCACATAGCTAGTAAGAGTTAGAGGCCAGATTTTAACCTAGGTTTTTTTCTGACTCCAAGTTTAAGGCTCTAATCCACTAATTTAGCTTCTAATAGACAATTTAAGATCGTTAATAAAATCATTTAGGCTTGCTTGAGCAAATTTTAGGATAGGAAGATTACTTCAAATGGTAGAAATCAATGGTCTTCTTACCTTTTCCAATTGAGTCTCATAATTACAATTGAAATAATCAGGTTCATCTTTTTTCGAGTTTCAAGTTTCTGGTGTTCTTCACTAAATAAACCAAGTCCTACAACAAATAAAAATCTAGATACTAAACACCATATTTAGACTTAGAGATCATACTTCAGGGGCCCAAGTCTTAAACAGCTTACCTATTTTATTTTATTTTAGTTTTGCTTTTTGGAGCCAGTTGGGGTTAAGTGACTTGCCCAAGGTCACACAGCTAGTTTTTGTGTTAAGCATCTGAGACCAGATTTGAACTCAAGTCCTCCTGACTCCAGGGCCAGTACTCTATTCACTGCACCACCTAGCTGCCCCTAGCTTACCTATTTTAAAACAAAAATTGAGTTCACTTGTTTTTTTGGTGTGATGTCTAAAACCTTGTTTCTGGGCTTTAAATTTCTGCTCACCACATTCAAAATAAAACTAATTTGTATTATTGATAAATTTAAGAGGCATACTGAAAATTTAAGTAATGCATACTAACACTGACAAAGTGCAAAAAAAAAATCCTTAAGAAAACAGGATAAGAGACAATAAAGGTGTCTCTGAAATGATAAAACAGTCTGATATCTATAGAAATCTTTCCTAGATGAACAGGCGGAAGCTTCTGCTAGTCTGTTCTGGGACAGGACACCTAGCCTAGCACTTCACATGTCACATAAGAACAAGCTAACCTGTAGTTGATGACTACTTTTTTACCTCCATTCCCACCAAAGCACACTTTTTACAGTGTTATACTACATAATTTATACCAACATTTAGGTGATACTCGTTAACAGTATTATGCATTTTTTGAACAAGTATCCAAAGTACATATGAGAAATTAAGACACCTCCAAGTGACAAATTGTGTGTTGAGCAACGTGTAATAATTAGATGACTGAAGAATGGTTCTCCTAAGGGAATGGTAGGGGAATTGGAACCATTTGACATATATCTAAGGTGGTTTAAGTACAGGTCTTATTGAAAAATGGAATTTAAGCCTCTGAAGAAATTTCATAGATATTGCCAAGTATGGACAACTAGTAACTTCCCTACCTTTTTAAATAACTTTAGAAATGGACTTAGAATGTTGTTCTTCATCTCAGCCTCTGCAAACATCCTTGGTGTCTTCCTCATACTCATTAGTCACCCTTTTAACATTCTGATTTCTGATCTCATTGCGATCATGATGTAAATTTACCATTCTTCTAAGGGCCTAAGCTCTGAAATTCTTTCTCATCACAATTTTCTATCCTGTACTCTTAGCAAACTTTGCTTCCCCTGAAATTGCCTTTTTGTCCCTTTCTTTTTTTTTCTTTTATTTTTTTAAGGGCAATTGGGGTTAAGTGATTTGCCCAAGGTCACATGGCTGTTTTTTTTTTTTTTTGGTGTGTGTTAAGTGTCTGAGGCCAGATCCGAACCCAGGTCCTCATGACTCCAGGGCCGGTGCTCTACTCACTGTGCCACCTAGCTGCCCCTCTTTTTGTCCCTTTCATAATAAGCTTTAATATTCTCCCATTCAGCAACCCTTGCTCTGTCTTCCCTTCCCTGAAACTGAGGCAAACAGGGTTAAATGACTTGCCCAATGTCACGCAGCTAGTAAAAGTGTTGGAAGCCAGACTTGAAATGACAAAAATGAGTTTTCTTGATTGTGGTCCAACACTGCACCCCCTGGTTGCTTTTTCTGATAGGCAATGTAAATGCTCACACTGAAAATTCAGCAATTACCTCTTCAGAACAGGACAAGCTGACTTGAGTATGCCCCTCAATATATTTCACATTAGGTAAACTGTGAACACTTAAGATATTATTATTAACAATATTATTGTTATCAAGGTGATGTGGTATACTTGAGGATATTGAAGAGCAAATTAAAAGATTGCTTGTTTTTGTGTGAAGGGAGTTATTTTGAATTAAAAATTTTGGGTTATGCAGGGCAATTGTTGAAGGTATTGTGGTAGCTGTGGATGAAGGATGATGACAGGATCATAGATAGAGAGCTAAGAGAGACCTTAGATATCATGTAGCACAATCCTTTGTTTTTCAAGTAGGAAAACTAAGGAGTATCCATTAGAAAATAAACTCATTCTGAGCAGTGATTGTTTCATTCTTTGTACTTATATCTTCGTCTCCAAGCAGAGTGCACCTTGGGAAGTGAGATGCCAGCAAAAGTAGGTGAGGCAGGTTATTTCCATTAACAAGGAAAGCCGGAAGAGCAGCTATGTGGCACAGTGAATAAAGCAGCAGACTTGGAGTCAAGAAGGTCTGAGTGAAAATCTAGCCCCAGACATCCCAATGTAGAAGGATAGAAGAATTTATTATCTTATTTGTAACAGCTTTGTAATTTATATTATTATATTAATATTTTATATATCAATATATAGATATTTTAGATACTGAATATAAATAGAAAATTTATATTAATATATAGATATTTTTATTAATATAAAAAATAAATGTCATTTAAGCAAGTTACCTTGATAAAGGCCTCATTTCTCAAATATAAAGAGAACTGAGTTAAGTTAATAAGAATGCAAGCCATTCCCCCAACAGATAAATGGATATGAATAGGCACTTTTAAGAAAAAGAAATCAAAGCTAACTGCTGTTATATTAAAAAATGTTCCAGGGGTGGCTCAGTGGCACAGTGAATAGAGCACCAGCCCTGGAGTCAGAAGGACCTGAGTTCAAATCTAGTCTCAGACACTTAACACTAGCTGTGTGACCTTGGGCAAGTCACTTAACCCCAATTGCCCTGCCTTCCCCCCTCCAAAAAGCAAATATATATTCTAAATCACTATTGATTAGAGAAATTAAAATTAAAACAGCTCTGAGGTGCCACCTCATACCTGTCAGACTGGCTAATATGACAGAAAAGGAAAATGACAAATGTTGGAAGGGATATGGGAAAATTGAGACACTATTGAGCTGAATCTTCCTACTCTGCAGGTTTCAGGTCTTCATCAAAGACTACTTATTTGCATTTACACATGATCTAATGAACATGACTGGGTGAATTCAAATCCTGCTAGAGACACTTATTAGCTATGGGATACTGGGCAAGCCATTTAATCTTTGTAAACTTTAATTTTCTCATGGGAAAAATGGGGATAAGAGTAATATTAGCTAGCACTTACATAGCACTTACTATGTGTCCCACACTGTGTTAATCACTTTCCAATTATCTCACTTGATCCTCACAATAACCCTAGGAAGTAGGTGCCATTATTATTTCAATTTTTTTTTTGCTTTTTTTTTTTTGCAGGGAGGAGGGCTGGGCAATTGCAGTTAAGTGACTTGCCAAAGGTCACACGGCCAGTAAGTGCTAAGTGTCTGAGCCCGGATTTGAAGTCAGGTCCTCTTGACTCCAGTGACGGTGCTCTATTAATTGTGCCACTTAGCTGCCCCTATTATTCCAGTTTTATAGATGAGGAAACCTGGGTAGAAGTTAAAAGATTGCCTAGGGTTACACAGATAGTAAGTGTCTGAGAACAGATGTGAACTCAGGTTCCATGACTCCTAGCCCAGTGTTATCTTCATTGCACTGCCTATTTGCTGTATAATAAATAGCACCTTACAGGATTGCTGTGAGGGTCAAATGAGGGAAACTTGTAAATCAAGTTGCAAACCTTCAAAACCTATATGATAGTAACTGCTATTAGTTATTGTTGTTACTATTGTTTATTATTATTATTAATTATTATTGTTAGTGGTTTTTCCAACCATAGTAGATTAACAGTAGGAAATTTAAAGAAGAAAATGTCAGTATGTTGGCAGCAGTAACAAATGACAGCTGGAAAACAGAAAGAAAAAATATAATGAGAAAACAGGAGAAATGAAAGTACAGTAGTCATCAGATATTTAGACTAGGAAAACATAGTCTTACATTACTTAATAGTCTCTTGACGCATATGCTATTTTATACCTTATAGTCTAGAGGATATTTGATACTTATTATTGCCCTGAGTAATCAAGAAAAGGTGAAGTTATGTTTTGAATTAATTGATTAAGGAAGAAACATGAATACATATATATATATACACACACATATATATATACATCTGTATGTATATCTATATCCATCTATATATAAGCATTTCAAAATGATTTTTATTTAAAATGGTAAAAATATTGACATTTGGCTAAAGTAAGGTTCAGAAAAAAATTTCAGCAAAGGGAGAAAAGTCACTTTTAGGGACTCCTTCATTCCATGGCTATGCTAGATAAGTAAATTATTATCCTGTCTCCATTAGGGTCCCATCTAATCAGGTTCCAGGTGATAATGCCTAGGAGCAATTGAGAGGGGATGAATTTTGATTCCTTTTTATATATTTAGTACAAACAGGCCAAGAAAACCTAACATTATGAGCAGCAGCTGTTAGATGTCAGCACAAGGAATGGTAGAAACAAAATAATCCCCAAAATAACTTATTTATTTCTAGCAGAAAACCCTACAAAGCTTATTATTTTTCTTCATGTGAAGGAGTAGTAGGTATTTTTGACAGAAAGAACTCAGACTCCAACAATTTCAAACCGAAAGGCATGAAGGATATTTGATGAATAGCATCCATGGAACTAGGTGGCTTCCTGGTAAGCTAACAATAGGGCATGAGCCTCACTTTTCTGTAAGCTATTTGGAGGGAATATTATAAACTTCTGTCTAACACAGGTGTCACTCACTGACAAACTAATTCAGAAAGATCCATATTACTGGTTAGGCAGATCCATAGAATGCATGAAGGAGAAAATTTAAAGGAATTGATGGACATGGAAAGTAGTTGGAATAGGTGTGGTCTAAAATGAACAGATATTAAATCTTAGCACAAAAGGCCAACCATATTCAAGTTAAGTCAAGAAGAACTTATTAAATTCCAGCTATGTGCCAAGACCTGTACTGAGTGCTGTGCACAGGAAGAAAGCTAAAAACCAAATAAATCTCAAAAATCAAAACAACTAACCAAACAAAAACCCAGTTGTTTTCTAAAGGGGGGAACAAGAGGCAAAGAAATGAATTCAAATAAGCTACATACAAGATAACTTGGGAATAATCTGAAAGGGAAGATGAAGGACTTGAAAAGGTTTTTTTTGCAGAAGATTGGACTTTATCTGAGGCTAGAAGGAAGTCAGGGATGAGAAGGAGGATCACAAGATAGATGAGGAAAGAGAGTTCCAGGAAAGAGGGACTGCCAGTGAAATGATCATATAGGAGGAATTTAACAAATTATTTGTTAAATTGTGTTGAAAAGAGATATAATTACTAAACTAAAGTGAAAGTAAATGAATTTACTTTATTAAGAACAATATGATTGTGTGCAATAAAAGAAAACTAATTTTTATAGTATTCATAGATTTATAGTCAGAATGTAGGAGGAGGATCTCAGAGGTCATCTGTCTCTGATTCTGGGGCAAGAATCACCTTAAGACATTTCTGACAAGTAGTCATCTAGCCTCTGTTTAAAATCTTCTGAAATGAGCAACTGACTACTTTTCAAGGCCCTGACCTCTGATACAAAGCAGAAAAAAACCTACATGATGATACTTCAAATAGTTATTTTTTTTTGTATTATTCCTGTGTCTTTCTCTTACAGGGTAGGATAATAAATTTTCTCATTAGAAAGGGCCATAGAGATCATAAATCAATCAACACACAAATGTTAAACATCAGCTATACATATGACAGCCAGAAGAAAATCATCCCTTCTCTCAAGGATCTTAAGTTCTATTGGGAGATATCATGTGAAAATATATAATTATGTACAGAATATATACAAACAAATTCTAAGTCGTTTTGGGAGAGAGGGCACTAGCAGTTTGGGGAATAAGGAAAATATTCTTGAAGAGGTTGCTTAAGCTGAACCCTGAAGGAAACAAGGGATGAGAGAGTTAAAGGTTAAGAGATAATGCATTTGAGATATAGAGACAGCCAGGGCAAAGGCACAGAGATAGAAATGTAATGTTATGTATGAGGAATAGAAAAATGGTCATTCTGCTGAACCCTAGGATACAGAAATAAGAATAATATACAATGGGACCAGAAATTTATGTAGGAACAGGATTGTGAAGGACTATAAATACCAAATCAGATTTTTTATTTGAACCTACAGGCAATAGGTAGCTACTAGTGATTAATAAGACATGATCAGACCTGTCCTTAAGAAAAATCTCTCAGGCTCCTATTGGATAGTGATTTACTGTGCATATCCTTCGACCTTGCAATACCACCAGAAGGTCTGTAATACAAAGAGATCAAAGAAAAAGAAAAAGGACCTATATATACAAAAATATTTATAGCAACTTTCTTTTGGTGGAGGGAGCAAAAAAATGGAAATTAAAGGAATACCAATCAATTGGTGATTGGCTAAAAAAGTTGTGGCATATGATTATGATTGAATACTATTGTACTATAAGAAATTATGATTAGGAAAGTTTCAGAAAAAAAACCTGGGAATACATTTGAACTGATGCAAAAGTGAAGCAAGCAAAACCAGGAGAACATTGTACAAAGTTAATAGCAATATTGTATGGTGATCAGCTGTGAATGACATAGCTATTCTCAGCAATACAATTATCCAAGACAATTCCAAAGGATAAAATGCTATCCACCTCCAGAGAAAGAACTGATAGAGTCTGAATGCAGATCAAAGCATAGATTTTATACTTTATTTTTCTAGTTTATATATTTTTTCTATATTTTCTATTGCAACGTAGCTAATATGGAAACATGTTTTTAATAACTATGCAAATATAATCCATATCAAAGTGGTTGCCTTCTCATGGAAAGGGGAGTTGAAGGGAGAAGTGAGGGAATTTGGAACTCAAAAATTCAAAAAAAAGAGAATGTTGCAATTATTTTACATGTGATTGAAAAAAAAATTTAAGAGCTCTAGTGCTGCCTCCTATAGGAAATCTCCTTGATGTCCAGTTGCTGGTGCTCTGTCCCACAAAAAAAAGTTTTAATATTTTATATTTCGTCATTTATGTATATGGTATTTCCCCAGTAGAATGTAAGTTTCTTGGGATCAAGAATTATTTACTTTAATCTTTGGATATTTTGTGTTTTATATAATATTTTAAATATAGTAGGCATTCATTGAATGAATGAATTTAATATCTGCGATCTAAGGAAAGTCATTCGATGTTTCTTTCTTAACATAAAAGTTTTCTCTCTCTTTCAAATGTTTAATTTTTATGGATATCATATGACTTTTGCATTGCCTTAATTTTGTTAAAGAAGCTTAGTCATTATAATTTCACATTTTCATTTTGGTATTATTTTTTCTATTTACATAACTATAGCTTTCATTCATACATATATGTTTTTCTTTATTTCTACTTTGTTGAATCAGTTCATCTAAATCTCATGATGCTTAGCTCTGAGTTATTCATATCCATTTTTATATATATATATATATATACAGCAACATTCCTTTTATTCAAATACCATAATTTGTCATTCCCAATTGATGATCATATACTTTGTTTCCAGTTCTTTGTCATTGGAGAAAGTGTCATAAACAGATAAATTTCTCAATACCTTTGAAATCCTTGAAGTATGTGCCTAAGTTTGGTAGCTCTGAGTCAAGGCAGATGGATATATTAGTCATTTACATAGCATTAGATGTTTTGGTTGCCATTTCATACTTTTGATTTTCCCCTGTTAGCAGATGAATAAAATTCCTTAACTACTTTTTAATGGGAAATATTGTGTAGTCATACATCTACCATCCTGTACTTGTGCAGTTGATTTTATGAAAATTGTACTGTACATTTCCTTTTCTTAGATTTGGTCAATTGTTTTAAGCTGTTAAGATACTTTTGGATCCTAATTCTTCATCCAACATGTTGGTTCTTCATTCCAGCTTAATTTCACATGCAAATTTGGTAAGTATGTATGTAATCTATGCCCATGAAATAAATGATCATAACTAAATCATAACATGAACCAATCCCTGGACACAATGATGAAGGAAAAAATGTACCTATGTAGGGTATAAAATTATTTTTAAAAAGTGAAGAAGAGACTTGTAGAGTCTGATATTTGACCACTTATGGAAAGAGAGAAAAAGAGAGGTAAAAATGGCTAAAATTGGCATTTCTATAGGAAATCTAAAAAACAGGTGTAGAGGACATTTATTGCTTGCATTAAGAGTTGTGAGAACTGGTGTTCATTTTCAGAGGAGGATACTGAAGCAAAAAAAGCCTTTCCTTCTCCAAAGAGGGATGTCAAATGGTCACCTGCCCAAAAAGAATTTATAGGAAAACCTAAAAAAGACTTTAAAAATCAAACAAAAGAGATTGAGGAAAAATTAAAAAGAGAACAATCCAAAAAAAATTAGATTATGGAAAGAAAGTCAACCAATTGGAAAAGGAGATCCAGAGTCTTAAGGAAGCAAACAATCCCTTGGAAATTAAAATTGGGCAAGAGAAAGCCAGCAAAGTTATGAAACCAAGAAATAATCAAATAAAATATAAAGAATAAAAAAGTAGGAGAGATTATGAAGCATTTCATTAAAAAAGCAACTGATCTGGAGAAAAGATCAAGAAAAGAAACCATAAGAATAATCAGAATACCTGAAAGCTACAATAAAAAAAGAACCTTGATATGCTAATACAAGAAATAGTTAAAGAAAATTGTCCTGAAGTGTTAGAGCAAGAGGGGAAAGCAGAAATAGAAAAAATCTACTTGTCAGTACCTGAAAGAGATCCTATGAGGAAAACTTTCAGGGATATCATAGTTATATTCTGAAACTCTCAGCTTAAGGAGGAAATATTATGAGCAACAAGGGAGAAAAAATAAAATAAGGTGGAACCATAGTTAGAGTCACACAAGACCTAGCAGCGGCAAAACTAAAAGACCACTGGTTCTGGAATACTATTTATTGAAGAGCAAAAGAACTGGGATTGTAGCCAAAAATATACCCAGCAAAGTTAAGCAAAAATCTGAATGATAAAAAAATGGACATTCATTGAATTGCCAGACTTTCAGGATTTTGTTGCAAAAAAAAAAATGAACTTAATAGAAAATTTGACATACAAGATCCAATAAAGTATACATCAAAGACTAATTACAAGGGACTTAATAAGGACAGGCTACTTACGTTTTGGGTAGTTCAAAAGAAAGAATGGTGTAGACCTGAGCCTGATGTGATTCTAAAAAGTAAAATCATTTAGGAAAAGGTCTCAGACAAATGAGGACTGAGAGGAAGAACTAACAGAGAGGATTTAGATGGGGAAGAAGGGCTGGTAGTTCTGGAAAGACTTACATCAACTGATGCATAGTGAAGTGAGAAGAACCAAGAGAACACTGAACACAGTAACAGCAATATGAATTGTAAATGACTTAGCTATTCTCAGAAATACAATGATCTAAGACAATCCCAAAGGACTCATGATGAAACAGATTATGTGCCTCTGGAGAAAGAACTGATATTGATTGAATATGGACTGAAGCATACTATTTTTCACTTTCTTTCTTTTATTAGAGTACTCTTATACAAAAGGAATAATATGGAACTGTTTTGTATACTTGCACATGTATAACCTATATCTGATGGCTTAGTATCTCAGGGAGGGGAGTGGGGGAAGGAGGGAATGGTTAGAATTTGGAATGAAAAACTTCATATAAATATTTTAAAAATTGAAAAAAAAGATGAATTGCTACTCTACCCCAGATTCCAATAGCTAATAAAGCTTTAAGACAAAGGCATTCATCTCCATTTATGGAAATTGGTATCAGCTAACCAGCAAGAGAGTTTTTAAAATGTACTCATAAAATTAACCTTGACTATGCATCTAGTTATATATCTGCTTAACATCTTACAATGCATAATTTAATACTAGTTTTCATTGTTAATTCTGCTCTGAGAATCACGTTTATCTCTGCAATGTTTTCTTTTTTTATACAAGCTATTTTATAGGCACAACTATAGTAGGTATCAATTAAATTTATGCTGCCTAAACAACTCTCTGTTTGCTTTGGTAAGGCAGGAAAGAATAACAATCTCTTCTATATACCCAGAAATAATGTATTTATTTATTTATTTATTTATCTTGTTTAGCCAACATGATCCTCAACAAACAAAAACTTCTAATTGGAACACAATGTCCTGGTATCCTGCTAACTCTTTCCAAAGTTGCCCAATCATATCAGAACAGAAAGTTGACAACTAAAAATTGTAGTTTGCCCCATTCAAAGCCCAGTTAAAGTCTCTTTCCCACAGAACATCATTGTACACAATGAACTGGCTGACAGAATTGATCCATGAGCCCCATGCAGACACAGCCCTTAGAGTCTTCTCTTTTTACTCCCAATAATAGATGTGTTAATGAGTCAGGAACCAGCCAAAAAACAGGCAGTTAAAGAAAACCAGCAGGAAGTGAAACAAAGGGCATGGATAATCCACAGTCTTGCTCATTAGTCCATGAATAATTGAGAGTTGCATATTCAAGAAATACACATGGATTTTACACATTTTATTTAGAAATTTTACCTTTTGGTAAGATTCTATCAATGTTTAATTTTAAGACAGAAACTCTTGTGGCTTCTTAGCATGGGAGAGAGGGATAGTGCATACAGCAAGGAAAAAATAAAGGGAAGACGAATAAAAGATAACTTCTCTTGGGAGAAAACAAACTTGTCTATTCGTTTCAAGTAAAAACTTATTGAGAGTCTGTTAAAAAATGTGTGATTTGGCTTGAGGAAAAAGTCTCCATGAACACAGATTTGTTTTCTAGTCTATTGAAAAAAATCTTAAAAGCAAGGTTGGTTTTAGCTAATATATTGTTATTTGTTTAAGTTGATTCAGATAATTTTCTTGAAAAGTAGGAAACTGACAATAAAACAAAATGAAATAAATCCTATAGAATCTACTAAGTTATTCAGCTTCTAGTTTATTAAACTGGCAAAACTTATACTAGAATGGTCATCACTGATCACCCTGTTCTCTCTTACAGCTATTCAGATAATTAGTACCTGATAATTTCCTTCCACTATTACTTTTGCTTTTCATTCAATTGAAAGATTTCTTTATATTTTCATTCTGCCCTTTGCAAATTTAGGTCCAAAATGGTATTATGAAATTCTGATAGAGTCTAAATGATAAAATGTATGCTACAAAGTCAAAATAACAAAATAAATAATTCATGCGATGTAACTAGTGATAGTTGACAGAGATGACAGAGACCATCAATGAAATGTATCTGCTTGCTAGTCATACTTCAAGGTAATATATTCTATGGACACTAATGATACACAAACAGTAAAGCTTAATGATATTTTGAATGCTGATTATGGCTAAAAGATGCTTAAAGTCACAAATAGGCCAGAAGTAATCACACAGTGAGATGTTTGTTGAAATAAACATTACAAGATGGCTTGAAGGTCAATTTAATTAAATATATATGGAGATCTTTTTGTAGTTATATGTAACAGGGTATTACTCTGTCATTTAAAATCTCTTCATTTCTCCAATGATCAGCATTAGAAAAAAAAAATGTAAGCCAGAGTGTGTTACCAATTAGCACAACTGTTCTTCAAAGTTAATTAACCTTTGATGTAATCAAAGTACTCCCCAGTATGAAACCATTTATCTGGAGGGGGCTATTATGTCCTATGCATCCCATTTTAGAAGTTATGATGTTTTAAGTAGGTGCTTAGACAGGATAGGATAGTACCCCTATCAGAGAGGGTCAATTCATTAGGAAAAAAAATGGACAAAATTGATTGAATAAGGAAGATATTCTTGGAAGCCTGGACAAGTATTTTAATACTTGTTTCCATTTACAACATTACTGACTCAAGATTTATTATTTGGAGAACATACTTTTGTTACCCACTTGCAAAGCACTTACTGTGCTTTCTTTAGAGCACCAATAATGAACAAAATATTTGGGAGAAGTAGTGATATTTACAAAGAGGAAACAGTTTACTCCCATCCAGATTTACTTTTTTTTTACCCCAGTTATTTCTAATGATATTACAAATTTCTAATGATCAAACAGAATCTGGTATGTCAATTGTTGTCTGTGAATTAACACGGGAAGAAAAGAAGTAGTTCCTCATTGCTGCCTTATAGGGGCCATTGTTTGGCTGAGCTGATTTAGGCAGACTGTTTGGAATATACAGGGTGCTGTTTTCCAGGTGCAGTGATAGTCACAATTTCAGAGAATGAATAGAAATTGGGTTCTCAAAACCTTTCGCCAGATGGGAGATTTCATTTATTTCCAGCAACCAGATGCCACCAGCAACTCATTTTGACCAGTCTGTTATTCACTTGTTCCATATTTAAGGAGGATAGTTGCCCTGGGGCATACTGCTTACACACTTCTAACAGCCTTTAGATTGATCCTTAGTTAATAACAGCTAATTAAGGGAATTCAAGTGATGACGAATAGACCACTGTTCTTTTGTGATTTGAGAAATATTACTCACCCAACTGAGATTTTCTTTCCCTAATTACATTAGCATGCTGTTATTACTGCTGCTTTTATTCATTGGATATGAATGTTCTGAGGTGATGAATGGCCAAGCCCATAGGGCCTTGCCTCACTCTCTTGGGAAGCTTATGTGGTCAAAGCCTAAACTCAGGGATGGGCTGTATTGTGGTGATGAGTTTGGCAGGTGCACTTTAGTCTGATGTAACCAGGCCAAGATTTTGCTGCAGTTGATCCCTATTAGGAGAAATCCCCACCACCACCTCAAAGTTAGATAGTTACAAGTTTAAATCAAAGTTCTTGTCTGACAACAGGTAGCGTAGGGTGGCTTCCTGGAGTGGTATTAGAGGCAAGTCAAAATTGGGCCATCCAGATATACCTTGGAGAGAAATTCAATTCTCAAGTGGGTTATAAAATAATAGTTTCCCAGGAATGCTTTGGACCCCAAGCTAGTAGCACCTAGTCAAAGCTACTATTTTCTGAATGAGCATAAAAGGTATGCCCTGAAGACATGTATCATTAAGCCTAGGGTGCAGCACAATAGAAAAAAAAATCAGTTTATTTAGGGTGTTATGAGACTAAAGCACTATTTATATCTTGTAGTTAGTTATTTTTTCTTCCTCTTATTGCAAACTCCTTGAAGGCCGAGGTTTTTGTCTTCTTTATTTTTCAATTGACTTTGGAACCTTGCAGAGTCTGTTGCGAAATTATCTGCACTTAGGAAATGTTTGTTGAGGTAGACCATGAATGAATTAAGCATACAGAATAAGTTGTAGTTATCTCTTGTTCTGAGCAATGTGTAAATCTGTTTTTGTACAAGGCTATCATTTAGAATTTTCTCTAAGAGAGCTATCGAAGAAAGAAATTTTCTCTAAGAAAATTAGAATTTTCTCTATATTATCTGCTAACATATTGTTATTTCTTAGACACAGTTGAACATACTGCACAAATCTATACAGATATACATGAAACATACCTGTCCTGTCATCCAATACCAATAATTACAGATTGATATAATCATAGATGCTCATAGAGGGGATATAATGTTTAAATCTATGTAATGAACTTTAGGGGCCGTTAGGTGGTGCAGTGAATAGAGTGCCAGCTTGAAGTTAAGAAGACCTGAGTTCAAATATGACCCTAGACACTTAGGAACTGTGTGACCTTAGGGAAGTCACTTAATTCTGTTTGCCTCAGAGTTTTCTCATCTGTGAAATGATCTGGAGGAAGAAATGGAAAAGCCACTCCAATATTTTTGCCAAGAAAAACCCCAAATGTGATATGGAGAGTCAAATATGATTGAAACAACTGGACAATAACAAGGAACTTTAACATCCCTAGATTAACATTACTTTAGTAATACAGAAATAAAATTCATTTTGATCCTATCTTTTTCTCCCAGTCATTACCTAAAGGTGGGCACAAACAAATCTTTCCTTTAAAGAAGACCTTCCAAAGAATTCCTTTGGCTTCCCCCTTCCATTTCTTATCCAGACTCTTTCCTGGTTCAAGAGGAGCATAAACTTTCTTGAACCAGAAATCTTTGAATCTTTCATCATCTCAGAATCATAATCTTTTAAAATTAAATGGGAGCTTAGAGATCACCCAGTCCTATCCACTCATTTTTACATAAAGAAACATTCCCAAACATGTTAAATAAAGTCCTTACTGTCACACCATTACTCTAGGGCTAAAACTTAAATTTCCAGATAGAGAGTCACACAGTGCACTCTCTCTCT
>NW_027186304.1:32832778-32898026 GCF_028583685.1 Petaurus breviceps papuanus | reverse complement strand
TCTCTCTCTCTCTCTCTCTCTCTCTCTCTCTCTGTCTCTCTCATTCTGTCTCTCTTTCTGTCTGTGTCTCATTCTCTCTTTCTGTCTGTCTCTCTCTCATTCTTTCTCTTTCTTGTTCTTTCTCATTCTTTCTCATTCTCTCTCATTCTTTCTCACACACATTCTTTTTCTCTCTCTCTTGCTTTCACTTATTTTTCTCTCTCTCTTTTTCTTATCTCTTTGCAAAACTTGAAACACTATAGTAATGCTAAATATCATCATCATCATCATCACAAATCATCTCCAAAATCTTCTATCTCTATCTTGACAATATATTTTTGTATTTGGTGTTTTTCCTTTACTCAGAAAGATACTATTTTGGTGTAGGCTTCTACCACACCTTCAATTATTGCAGCTTCCTAACCCTGGTGTGAGGAACCTGTGGCCTTTTAGGTCCTTAGGTGCCTCCTTTTGACTGAATCCAATTTTTACAGAAAATAATACTTTCGTTAAGGGGGTTTGTTCTGTGAGGACCTAGAGGGCCACAGGTGGCCTCGAGGCTGCAGGTTCCCCAACTCTGTCCTAATTGGTCTTCCTGTCTAAAGTCTTTACTGCCAAATAAAATTTTCTTTAATCACAAATCTGACCATATCAGACTCCTATTTAATAAACTACACTAAATTCCAATTGCCTATAGGATCAAATATAAACTTCTCTATTCAGTTTTCAAAATCCTATATAACCTAGCTTAAACCTCCCTTCCATATATGTTATCATTCCTCAACTTTGCAATCTAGCCAAATTGCCTTCATTTTGTTTCTCCCAGAAGATACTTCATCCCTCATCTCTTTGCCTTTGCTCTAGCCATTTCCTATGACTGAAATGCATTCCTTCATCACTACACCTCATAGAACACCTCTCTTCAAGACAGTTCAAGTTTATCCTTACACAAGAAATCTTTCCTGATTCTCCCAACTTATACCGTCTGTCTCTACCCAACTAGCATGTGTTTATTCTCTTTATATTTATTCTGTGCATGTTACACATGTACTTTTCGTCTCTCCTGATGGGATATAAAAATTCCTTGACAACAGGATCTTGTTCATTCTTTGCATCTGTATTTCTTGCACTTAGCTTAGCTTATGGCACGTAGTAGGCACTTAATACATATTAATTGACTGACTGATAATTATCATCTTTGTTTTCTCATTAGTTTCATGTTGGGTTACAGCTCTCTCAGATGATCTAAGGTGTGATTTAGCTAGTCTACAACCCTTTGTAAAACCAGGACTGTGGAAGGTTTTGCAAATTATTCTGTCTATATACCAAGCACCATTAGGCTGAAACTAATTTATCAATCTACCATAGCACTTCAGGTGATCAATGATCTTTGTCTGTGCCTTTAGAAACAAGCTGTTCACTAGAATGACAATAAGGCCACCTTGTTTACCTTGCTTAGTGTTATTAGAATCCTTCTGGCACCTTGTGTCCTTTGCCATCAGTAGCTCCTGAGCACGGCCATAGAAACTCCTCCCCTCCTCCCATCAATTACGATATCTTGCCAGGCTACTTGATTGGGATAACTGCGTCAGGATCTGATGCAATTCATGATCACTGCAGAAGGGACGTTTGTACATGTATTCTGTGTTTCTGTCTTTCTATCTCTCTCTGTTACTATCTCTTCTATATGTATACAGACATACATTTATTACACAGAGAGATTCTGTGTACATGGGTATACATGTATTTGTCTAACCTGGTTTTTGCCATCCTCACAGCATGCGTGTGCGTGTATGTGTAAAATCAAATACCATCAGAATTCTCGACTACCAGAAGAAGCTGATGCTTTTAGGATATCATTATTATCTTCATTTACTCATTAATTCAACAAACACTAGCTATCTATATAATACCATATGCCAGACATTAGAAGAGATACAGAAATATTACCACTAATAATATTAATTAAAATTATTTTTGTTTATATGAAATAAATGTTGATAAAGGAACTGCGATTTCTGCCCTCAAGGAGTTTCCCATAAAGAGAAAATAAGTATATAAATAAACATAATAAGATTTAAAAAAAATTTAACCAAATCTGTGATTTCACAGGTAGTGAGAATTCCCAGAAAGGAAACTCCCTGTTCAAGTACAAGTGAGGGTACAGAACTCCTGTTCTACCATTTGGAGACTTTGAGATTTGCCTAGGTCACTGAGAAACAATGTGTAGGAGTGGAAAAGACCTGGGTTCGAGTTCCAACTCGGTCACATACTATTTCTATGGCCCTTGGACAAGCTGTAACCTCTCAGTTATGCAGACAAGCTTATGTTAACACATTAAAAAGCAGTTTAACTCCTATAGCAGGCAGAAACAACCACTTTCATCTGAGGGAGGAACAGAGTCTTTAGAAAGCAGGTGAGATTTGTGTTGTACCTTCAAGCATGGAGAAAACAGGTTGAACAGAGATTGTAGAAAAAGGACAGTGTGGAAAATATGTAGCACACAGCAATTCAGCAGGCCTGGATCACAGGATCAGGTATTATAGTCTTTTCACTATTTCCCAATCATTCTTAATCCTTTCTCCTAAAAAAATATTTATTTTATTGTTGCATACTAGTAATGATTACCAATGGGATTATTCCGTAAAGAGATGGGAAGAGGATTGTTCTTTAACCCAGATTTCCTGGCATGGGGGTAAAGGATTGACAGGGAGGTATGATCATAAGCTGGATTAAACTCTCAAACTTCAGAGTGGAGCAGGGGAGAAGATGAAGGAAAGAAGCAGGATAAATTGCTTCTCTAGCTACTTCCTTCAAAGTATCATGTAGAGAAGTGGGACACCTGACCCCAGCCTATGAGGCCAGCTGCCTGTTAGTAGCTTCTTCCTGACTTCCAACATACCCTGAAGTGAGAACTGAGGCCCCCCGTGAAGAGGAAAGAGGTTACATCCTATTTGCCAAAAGTCACTTGACCCCCGTGGAGAAGACAGATACTGAAGCTATCCAAGCATCCTGCTTACCCACTCCCCAACTGCCAAAGCATGATGTTAGAGAGGGAGAGTTCAACTATGCCAGCTCTCATGAGAACAAAATCCTAAGGCCCCGTTCATGCAGGCAAGACGGGCTAGTTTTGTTTGCTTATGTTTTCATTTGCTGCTTTTCCTTAAAAGGGAATTAAAATCATTTTCATGATTTAATTGGCTCAGGGAACTGAGGCCATTGTTCTTGATGTCCTGGTCAAATGAACTCCAAAAGACCAGAACATGAGCAATTCTAGCTTCTCCTTCCAGCTTTGTATCAGTGGATAACTGTGGACAGAGAAACTGAGCTTAACTGAATAAAAGCTGTAGACGTGAAATGACCTTCCTCTGCAATGCTTTAGCAATCTTCCTTTTGTTAACTGTTCCACAACTGTCTTATTTCATTCCAAATTTGAACCTGGATACCAGGTCATGCCGGCCTATTATTCCAACATACAGGAGTCACCCTCAGATGAAAAGTCCACATAAACCAAGTAACTTAGAACCCTTGGCTTAGTCTGAAAGGAAAGCAGATTCTGTGATCCTTTCCAGTCTCCTCTTTTGGTAAAGAAACTGACTTGAAATCAAATCAATCAAACAAGCAAAAAAGGCTTCTTGCTATCTTGTGAATGCGTGATCCTCATTAGGAGCAGAGTTCATTGGTGTCTGTGTTCCAATTTGTGAGCATCCAAAATAGCTTACCAAGATGAAAAAAAAATGTGTAACATCTTCAGGGGGGTGAAAACAGAAAAAAGAGATCTATAGACCAATCTTTCTAATAAATATTGCAGCAAAAAAATTTAGATAAAATACTAGCAAGGAGATTATAGCAATTTATCACAAAGATCATAAACCATGACCAGGCTGGATTTACATGTGTCTTCCGGTGCAAGACATTCCAAGGAACCTCTGCCAAATGCAATATCATACTCCCTGTGCATTTTCATCTGTCAGCTCATTTTGCTTTGACTCCATGGTGAGTGAAGTAGGAAGAAATGGGCACTCAGAAACAAGGCCTTCTTAGGATCAACTAACAACACTGATATAGAAACTCAAATGAGAAAGCAACATTATTAGTAGCCTCACTGTTGAACAGGAAGACTAAGAAAAATTCTTGCTCTTACTGCTGCTTTTGCAACTGAATGGCCTTAGACAGTATGATATTATCTGTGTCGTGTGGCCAACTCGCCTCATTCCTTTGAGATTCTAGTTCTAATAGAAATGAAAAGAAGATATATTGGAGAATCTCTGACGTCCAGTCTAGCTTGGCATTTCTTTCTAAGACTCTAGCAAGGTGAATAATTCCAGTCTATTTCTGAGTCTGCCCATTCCCTTGTAATGTGATATTAGCGGAAACAGGAGCAAACACATTTGGCCTTCCCCGACGATCGGCATATTAAAGGGTTATCTCCCTCTTCTGCTTTTATAGCATTTTATACAATCTCATGTACTTATACTATATTTGCATTTATCTGTGTACCTGCCATGTTTGCCCTCAATAGTTGGCAAGCTTCTGGAAGATAGGGACTTTATCTTGCATCCATATCTCCTTCAGGAGTCAGACAAATAATGCATCAATAATGCATGATACATAGTACATGTTTGTATGGATTAATGGATGCTGCTCACTGGACTCAAATGTTTAACATTGAGTTTTTAAGTACATCTATCCAGGGGTGGATAACACAGTAAATGGGGTTGCCTAGCAACTAACACATACCATTGCTAGGAGTAGAAGACTTTTTGAACTCTGAGGCCACACTGGCTTCATAGTTCAGGGTGGACTTTATTACAAATATACACTATCTTTAACTCTCCTGACTACTTGGAATATAATAATTATTGTTATTATTCCTATTGTAACAGTTTACCCCTACTTATCTCATGTTTAATTTCTCCACTCCCCCTGCTTGATAGTATAGTAATTTTTTTGCTTTTTTTTTTGAGCGGGGAGGGCAGGAAAATTGGGGTAAAGTGACTTGCCCAAGGTCACATGGCTTATAAGCTTTAAGTGTCTGAGGTCAGATTTGAACTCAGGTCCTCCTGACTCCAGGGTCAGTGCTCTATTCACTTCACCACCTAGCCATACCAAAAGTACTGTATTAAATCTAATCAGACGAGAAATGTAGGTTTTTATTTCTACTTAGTGTCTTTGTCATACCTCCTATAGCTCCATCATTCCTAGCATCAATCAATCAGTAAAAATTGACTAAAGGCTTACCTTGCACAAGGCACAGTGCTAAGTGCTGTGTATATGAAAAGAGGCAAAAGACAGTCCCTGCACTCAAGGATCTTACAACCAAATGGGGGAGACAACATGGAAACAAATATAAACAAAGCAAGCTGTATACAGGACAAATAGGAAATAACAGGGAGAAGGTATGGGAACTAAGAGGAGTTGGAGAACATTTCCTATTGAAGGTACTACTTTAGTTGGGACTTAAAGATAGCCATGGAGGTCTGTAGTCAGAGCAGAGGAGTGATCCTGGCATGGAGGACAGCAAGAGAAAATCCCGAAAGCCAAGAGATACTGGATCTTGTTTGTGGAACATATGGGAGGCCATTGTCACTGGATTTAAGAGTATTTGTCAGGGGATAAGGTCTAAGACTGAAAATGTAAAAAGAGTCGAGGTTATCAAAGGCTTTGAATGCCCAACAGAGCACTTTGTGGCAATAGGAGACAATAGGAAGCCACTGGAATTTATTGAGTAGAGGGTGACAGGATCAGACTTATGTTTCAGGCAAATTAGTTTAGGGACTGAATGGAAAATGAATGGAGCAGGAAAGAGATTAGAGGCAGGCAGACTCACCAGCAGATTATTACAATAATCAAAACATAAGGGGATAGGGCTTGTACTAGATTGGTGCCAGTGTCAGAGGAGAGAATGGGGCATCATTGGAAGGTGTTGCAAAGGTGAAGTGAATAGGCCTTGGCAACAGCTTGGATATGGGGGGCAGTTGGGAGATAGTGAGGAATCCAGGATTACTCCTAGGTTGTGAGCCTGAAGGAGTAGGAAAGTGGTTTTGCTCTGTAGAGTTATGGAGAAGCTAGGAAGAAGGGAGAATTTAAGAGAAAAGATAATGGTACAGAAGTAGTGCTCAATATATATTTATCCACTGACCAATCACTTTATGGATGTTGGAAGATTTCGAGATTAGTATTTTAAACTATTTTAAAATTGAAATTGTTTTGAACTCAACAGTATGTTATGCATTGAATTTATGAGAAACTGAGTTTTGTCTTCAAAAATTGGGTGGAGAGATTAGGACGGAACCAATATACACAATCCAAAACATTATTTTAAGGTGGAAATCCCAATAAAACCTATTTTAATGAAAAAAAGAATTCTGTTATTCCATAGATACCAACATGCCTCCCCCAATCGTAACAAATGAAAGTGAAATTCTGATATAAAACTTAACCTATAAGTGCAACGAACATGAATCTTGGATTTTTATGGGAAGCCCTAGTTTTGAAAGTATGCTTTTGATCAGGACTTAGGAAAGATATGTCCTTCATTAGATCCTATATTCTGATATTTTGATTCATAAAACATGTTCACCCCCCAGAGACCAGAAACCAGAGTTTTACAGTTAGAACAGTCCTGCATAGAAGATCTTCCCACATCTAAAAGGAATCCTCACAATAAAATATTGAACAAGGGTTCATCTAGTCTGATTAAAGTCATCCACCATGGGGAACTCATCTCTTCCAAAGGTAGCCTTATTCTACTTTTGAGGCCAGGGATTATTTCCTATTTTGAATTTTTAATATATTCTGCTTAGGTATTATTAAATTATAATCACTCTTTGACATTTAATTCTATCACTCATTAAGTACTTGTTATTGGGTCAAGCTATTATAAGGGCTCTTAGATCCAGAAGGAAAGTGCCCAATCATAGTTTTCATGAATAGTGGCATCACACATTCCTGATGTCAGAGGAGCAAAAAGTAGATCTTTGAATTTGAATCTCTCTCAGAATGTAGCAGACAGTAATCCCCTCAGTCACATAATAATCAATATAGAAATTCATTTTCGTGCATTTGTTCATTTATGAGTTACCTAATGTAAACATTTACTAACAGTATGGCCCTGGGCAAGTCACTTAACCCTTTTTGCCTCAGTCCCTCATCTGTAAAATGAGCTGGAGAAGAAAATGTCAAATCACTCCAAGAAACCACTGGTAGCCACCCTAACAAGAAAATCCCAAATGGGGTCACAGAATCAGACATGACTGAAAGATTACTTAAAATCAATAAGAAGAGAAAAAATATTGTAGAAATGAGAGCAATATAACCCTTTGGAAGAAGGTAAGTAAAAATAACACTAAAAGACATGCAATTGCAAATTGAATACTGTAAAAAAATCTTTGTTTCAGATGGATTTTGAAACATATTTCCCTCCCGTTTGTAGAGAGGTAGGGGACTATTAGTACAGAATGCTGCATACACTGTCAAATATAAGTGCTGTCTCAATTGGTGTTGTTAAACTTTTTTTTCTTTGTTACAAGGTAGGGGTGTGTGTGTGTGTGTGTGTGTGTGTGTGTGTGTGTGTGTGTGTGTGTGTGTGTAGGAATAGTTTATTACCAAAAAAATGGCATCAGATTCAAAATAAAAAGTCATCAATTTAACCGTATCTCTTGCTTGTTCAAATTGTTGTCTTTCATGGAATAAAATATCTTCCACTTTATATTAAGAATTTCTGAAGCTTGATCTTGGGCTATAGCAAGAGATTTCTTACTTTTATTTATTTATTTTGGTCATGGATCCTTTTGACACTGTTCCTTTGACAGTTTAGAGAAACCTATGAACTTCTCACAACACTTTTTAAATGAATAAAAGACAGATTGACAAAGGAAATCAACTATACTAAAATAGTTATCAGGATACTTAAACAAAATAAACAAGTTCATGGTCCCTTACCTCAGAATACACTTGAAGTCAAAAAGACATGTCTTAACTCTGACCTGTATTAGTTGAATGATCACTGGCCTGAGAGTCTCTTCTTTGAATATCAGGCTAAGTAAAAAAAAAACAAATACAAAAACAAACACTAAAAGGCATGCAATTGCAAATTTAATGCTACAACAATAAGCTCAGTCTAAGATTATTAAATTAGATAGTTTTAATCTTCTGCCTAAGACAGTTTCTTTCAGTGGAGTACATACAGGGGTCATGACACATCCTTGGTATATGGGCTTTATCACACATGCAACTGCTGCCAAAAAGTGAACAGTTTGTTTTCATAAATGACTCCAGATTTTGTTCATCTTTAACCTCTGTGCTTTTGGCTTTCTGTTTTAAATTTCTCATTTTTCTTATCTGATTCATTTTTGGAGTTCTCTTAGGTTTAAATGACTTCAGGGGTATCACATGAAAGATCAAAACTTTTCTCTACCATTTCAAGTTAAAAATGATAGCTTCACTTTTTGTCAATTTTCATTATTTTCAAGTTACTCTATATTCAGAGGTTGGTGAAAGCACAGGAAAAATAATTTTTCTTTTATTTTCCTGATTAGGAAAGGAAATCTCATATCTACTATTCACATGCTGGCCATGGCATTAATGTGAACATGAATACCTTCTGCCTGGATAATACTATGACATAATCATTCTCTGCTTGGCATTTAACTTTGTCATTCACATAGGTCGTTATTTCAGTGGCTCTTAGTACCAAAAGGAAAGGGACCAGTTGAAGGGTTTTTCTTTTTCTGATCTATATCTAGCAGTGTTATACATTACTAATGTCAGAAAAGTAAAAAGAGAGCAGGTGAACAATGATTAAGATTCCTTTCTTGATCGGTCAAATAGTTGTGTTGCCTAGTGCCAAGGTTGACTCTAGTAAATAGTTTGTTGGTAGAAAATAAATTTTTAGGGGAAAATCCTTAATTTATAGAAAAATTGTATGTCACTTTGATACAGTATAGATGGAGTATCCCAGAACTAGAATTTGTTTATAGAGGGAATAAGCAACAGTCATTTCCAAGTCCAATAATCATACTCTGGGGACAGAGCATTCCAGGGTGTCAGATAATTTTTAAGCTAATGCTCATCCCACCTCAATATACAACACTGCCACCTAGTGGTTAATTAGTAAGTCAAAGCTGAGCACAAATTTTACTCGATATTTTAATTCCTTTGGAAAACATTTTTTAAAAAGAGAAAATTCTATAACTCATGAATATAATAAATATTTAAATCTGTAATTTTTCAAGTTTTTTTTAGTGTATATGCTGTATTTCTACAGTCCTAATAGCCTCTGACACTGCTACTGTCCATGCTTCTAAGCAGAAGTTGGCTGAGAAGAAGCAGCAGCCCTTCTGATGTCAGCATGGGTGCTACATTAAAATATCCAGTGTCTCCACTGAAGGGAAAGCTGCCATATCCTAGCTGGAAGTCAAGATTTTCAACCTGATTGATCCCTCTCTGTCTTATGCAATGAACATTAAAACTTTTTTTGTGCAGTTTTAAGGTGTTTTTTTTTTCTGTATCTGTCATAAAAATTTCTTGCCATATGTGAAAGGTGACCATATTTTCATTTAAGAATGCTTGGCAAAACTGAAACTTGTAAATCACTAAGTCCTTGGAGCAGTGGAAAAAAGGCATGAAGTTTGGAGATTTTTCGACAGCCACTCAGTCACATTTGTTAAGTGACTATGTACTATACTAGACACTATTGTAGAAACAAAACAATAATAAAAGGAAGAGATCTTGTGCACAAGGGTCCCATAATTCTGACTCAAAATACAGAAATATACATACTAATAAACCTTTAAAATAACATGACAATCTGTGCAGATTAACATGGTCAAAACAGAGTGGAGGAAGACAAGGCCAGACTGAGGGAAAGTCATCAGGAGAGGACTTTGTGGACACAATGACTTATCTGCTATGCCAACACAGAGCTGTGTAAAGGAGGTCCCTGGATCCCCTAATTAGACTGTAAACTCAAGAGTAAATATTAGCTCTGTCTCTTAAAGACATTTGTATCTATTACGGTATGGTATCATCAGTGTAGTAAATGTATGTATATTTGATGTATGTTTACAGCTCATGGTAATAGTTGAATGAATAAATGAAGAGCAAAAAAATATTACAAGTTGAGAGAATAGTGCATGGAAAGGTAGAGGGTAAAGTAAGTCTTTTAACCAAGGTAACATCCTACAATGCTAAAAAAAAACATTTAATACCATTTAATAAATTTAGTAAATTCCTTATTAATTTTGAATTTTGGAGGCCGTATTGAGTCTTTCTACATTTTCACCATTTGTGCTTAACTCCAGAGTTGAAAATCACTCCTTGCTGAATTGATATATAGCAGATGTACTAAGCTGGGGCTCTTTAATCTGCAGCTCAAAGAATCATGGCCAGTAACCTTCTGAGGCACAGACTTCTATAGAGTTCCCCACATGTTTTCTGAATTAGAAAAAAAAAATGATGCTTTTGTTTTTATGTCATGGTCATTTATGAAATAAAAGATGCCTCCAGTCACTTATAGCTGCTGTCTCATCTAGTAAGAGGATAGAGGTGCATTTTTTGAATTTCTAACATATACCTGGTTATTATAACTAACCACTTTTCATTTTTGTTGTAGTTCTCTCTCTTTAAATTTTTACTCATGAAGTTTATTACTTCTTGGTTCTACCTTATCTATTATATGTCAATTTCTGCACCACTTTCCATGGTTGTCTGAATTTCTCATATTCATTTTAATGGAAAAAATTATATTCAAATATAGGTTTATTTAGCCATTTGCCAATCAATGGACTTTTATTTCCAGTTTGTTTGTTTTTTTGGTACAGAATGTATTGCCATCAATATTTGGTATATATAGAACCTTTCTCTGTGTTTGATTACCTAATGGCAGATGCCTAGAAATGGGACCTCTACTTCAAAAGATGTAAACATTTTAATCTCAATTTCTATTGCTTTCTAGAATGAATGAACTGATTAGGAACTTCACTGAAAGTGCACTGGTGGGCCTATTTTCCACAGTCTTTGCAACATTGACTGTTTTCATCTTTTTTCCATGTTTCCTGATTTGCTAGGTGTGAGCTGAAACCAGAGTTGTTTTTTATATGTATTTCTTTTATTTTTATTTGCAATTTGGAACTATCTTTCATAAGGTTCTTAATAGTTTTAATACTTTTGAGAATTGTTTCTTCATCTCTTTTGAACACTTTCCTGCTGTAGTCTTGATCTTACAAATTTGTGCTAATTTTATCAGAGATATTTGAGGCAATTTTTTTTAATCCACAGTTTCACTTCTTAGCATAGTTTCATTGATTTTTCCAGGTAAAATGTATTTTAATTAAATGTAATTGAAATACTTTAATTTACAATGCAAAACAAAGAATGGGGATCACAACATGATGATAAAATGTAAACTTCAATTATATGAAGTTGAAATACTTTCACAAGCAGAAAATCAATTAGAATCAGAAGAGAATATATTAAAAAGGGCAAAAGAGATCTTTGCATCAAATTTCTTTTTTGTTTACTTTTGTATATCGTGTACACATTCATATATATATATATACACACACACAGATATATAAAATTCAAGGCAATGTAATATAACATAATGACATACTATAAAGATGTATATGTATATACACATGCATATTTATGCACATATATGAACATAATATACATACCCATACACACATATATACATATGCATACTCCAATTACAGAGAGAGATAGACACATAGACACATAGACACATACCATCTTATCATCTTTAAATACAAATTTAATATCTTTGATTTTGTTCTTTTGGCTTACTACTATAGCTAGAATTCCTAGAACTATGTCAAATATTACTAGGGAAGAACATGCTTTCTTTGGCTTCTTTTCATTTGAGGAAAGTTTCTATTTCTCCACTGAAAATAATATTAATTGTTGGGCTTAGATAAAGTCTTTTTGTCATATTAAAAGACCATCCAAACCATGCAAAACTATTTAGAATTTTTGATGCAAATATTTGCTATTTTGTCAAGACTATTTTGCATACATTTAAATGCCTATGTGGAGTTTTTTTCATTATTTTTGTTGCATATGTGATTAATTATACTCACTGTGCTTGAAATATTGAAACAACCTTGTCTTCCTGATATGAATACAATGTAAGCAGATACACTATTTTCTGGAAATATTGAGAATTTTCCTTAAGTTTTAAATACCCATTCTTTAGTATAATTGATGTAGAGTGCTCTTTTGTTTCTTTTTCTCTCCCTGGTTTGAATATCAAGGCCATATTTGACTCTGCCTTTTTTGAGAATAAAATCATAGCACATCACTCTATTTCCCTTCTTTGTGTCTCCATCATATTGATAAAAAGCTAAGAGGAAAAAATGAACATATTCTATTATTGTTATCAATTGTTTTTAAAGTTTGCCTAGATAGTTTTATAAATACTTAGACAGAAGCCTTAAACATGCACTATTTGGCACCTACAACCTTAATAGAATTATGTTTCCATTCCATTAATGTCAGATTATTCTTATAGAATAAACCCAGTCATAAATAGTGAAGTTCTCTCCAGTTGTCTATCTAATAATATTTTGTGGCCATAGTTATATAAATATCACATGTGTTTTGCTAAGTTAATTCCCAAATCTGAACTGTTTTATGTGTATTTTTGCGATATGTAAGAAAATATTCACAAGTAGTCCAATGGATATAGCATAGATCTTGGAGTTTGGCAGGTCTGAGTTCAAATTCTGCATTTGATATTACATATTCTGTCCTTGGGAAAGTTTCTGGACCTCAGATTCCTCACCTGTATAATGGACATATTAATTACCCTAACTGTCAAGGTTGTTGTGAGCATCAAATGAATTAACATACATAAAGTGCTTTATAAACTTTAAAGTGCTACATAAATGATCGTTGTTATTGTTATTATTTATAATTATAACCTTTATTGAGAATATATTAAATGCCTCCTAAAATAATGATAATGTAAAATGGATTAAAAATAATTTGTAGCATACAAGAAACACGTGATTTACACAGATACATGAATATACATATGCTATATGTATCTACACATCTACAATATATACATATTGTACATATGTATAATATGTACATATACATCTACACATATGCCACACACACATACACACATATCAACCCTTTCTTCTATCCCACAAACTTAGTTTTTACAAATCTATTCCTTCATATATGTATAGACATACATACGTATTTCAGGACATTGTATCATATGTATATGTTGTTATGTTATGTTATAGTATGCTACATTACATTACCTTTTTCTGTGTTGCTATGTTGCATTATTTTATGTTGTTGCATTTTGTTATATTATTTTTATTGTATCATATCATATTATGTTATATGATACCGCATTTTCTCAGATCATATTAGATTATGTTATGTTATGTTGTATCATGTCATGATCTGCTATGATGTGATATATCACATTGTATCATGTACACATTCATATATATATATACACACACACACAGATATATAAAATTCAAGGCAATGTAATATAACATAATGACATACTATAAAGATGTATATGTATATACACATGCATATTTATGCACATATATGAACATAATATACATACCCATACACACATATATACATATGCATACTCCAATTACAGAGAGAGATAGACACATAGATAAATAAATGGTTGATAAAACCTTTCAAGAAATAATTTCTTGGACCTTTAATATCCCCTTACAAGTCAGCTACTCAGGCAGCTATTTCAGTTCCATAAACCCTATTAGGGGTGTTAATTTGTAATAATTGTCTTTCAGTAGACACATTTAATTTCCTATAAAGAAAATGCAAGAACATTAGATATTAGATATAAAACATTAAATATATTCACTTTGGAGAACTCACCACTATAGATTCAAATCTTTCTATCCTGTCAATTTTTTTTTCCTGTGCAGGCTATATACATGTTACCATTTTTTTTTCCATTTTAACTTCTTTCAAGATTCTGGTTTCTCCCTTGAACCATAGTTTTATGTTTTCTTGGGAATGCACCAGACTTCTATGTCATATAAGCAACAATATGGAAAGTTATAGACATTTTCTCCTGTCTTTAAAAAGAAAAAAAAAGAGAAAAATTATGGACCCAAAGAACAAAAATTATAAAGCCAATTACAACTTTCCCCACAGACCAAGGGACCAAGAAACTTAACATGAATAACACTGGAGAACACAAATCTCTAACTGTACTTATTAAGTCCCACCACCAACTCTTTTAACCCAGTTTATGTGCTTCAGTAGGGTTTACTACCCAACCACCAAGCTTATACTCTAGGACACTCAGAATTTTTTTTCCTAGTTCTTGCAAGTAGTCCCTACCCTTACCTTCATGCCACAATTTTGTTACCAAAAGTAGTGGAACATAATTCTGTCCAGCCCCTTCTGGAAGAAGGGGAAGAATAGAAGTCAGAACAGTGTTTTGCCTCTGGTGAGTGGAAACATACAAAGAACTAAAGAAGAGGATAGGGCAAAGCAGCAGAAGCTGCTTAGGCAGGTACGTAGGCTAGTAAAAAGTCAATTCCCCATTATGATAAGACACAGAGATAGATTTGAGGCCCAGTGCCTGGGTGTAAATCTACCATCAAAAAGGAAGAAGTCAGAACAATTGAGACAGAGGAATATAAGGAGGAAAAAAACCTAAAAGCACCAGAAATATTGTGAGAAAAAAACCTCAGGGGGAAAAAAGCTATAATAAAAGCAGAGAATTCAATAGGGAAGGTACTAAATACCAGAAAGGAAGATGGATACCAAGATATCTAGAAAACATAAATAAATATTTTAAAATAAAGGCAATTGAACAATTACTTTGTGAAACACAGAATCTTGTGTATCCCCAAGAAAACATAGAAGTATAGTTCAAGGAAGAAACCAGAATCTTGAGAGAAGTTAAAATGGAAAAAAAAAAAATGGTAACATGTATAGCCTGCACAGGAAAAAATTGACAGGATCGGAAGATTTGGATCTATAGTGGTGAGTTTCTCCAAAGTGAAAAAGAGAATAGTATACTGAAGACAATATACTATTACAATAGTAATTGGCAATAGCATATAAGGAGGCATCTAGATGTCTCAGAAAGATCACCAGGACTGAAGTCAGGAAGATCTAAGACCTTATCTGGCTACAGACCTTTTTACCTGCATGACCCTGGGCAAGTTACTTACTTAACCTATTCCTGCCTTAATCCACTGAAGAAGGAAAAAGCAAACCATTCCAGTGTCTTTGCTAATAAAACCACATATAGTTTTTTTTTTTTTTATTAAGCAATTGGGGTTAAGTAACTTGCTCAAGGCTACACGGCCAGGTGTTTCTGGGTGGGTGCTAAGTGTCTGAGCCCGGGATTCGATCTCCAGGTCTTCTCAACACTGGAGCCGGTGCTCTTACTCGCTGTGCTACCTGGCTGCCCCCACATAAATAGTTTTGGCATGCTATGGTCCATGGAGTCATGAGGAGTTGGACATGGATGATCAACAAATATTGAGAATACAAATATATTAAAGGATAATATTTTTAAAATTAGAAGCTAAGAATAATGCCAAAAGAATATATGCCCTCAATACAAGCAAAACACATTGACGTTAAGATGGTAAGAAAGAATTTGCAGAGTCAACACAAGAATACCTAAAAGAACATGATGTAAAAATGAAAACAACAAACAAATTGACAAACCTGAAGGTGTAACAAAATAAATAATACAAGAAAACTTCCCCAAACTTCTTAATAAATCACTGTTTTAAAGGATCTATAGATCATCTCTGAAACAAAGAAACAAAAATCCTTTGCTTAAGACTTTAAGGAAAATAGAGATTAAATTTTAAAATTTCAATGATAACAAATTTTGGCAGCAAAGTGGTCTGCAGAAAGAATTTCTAATCTAAAGTAAGGAGATTTAAATAACATGACACTATCTTGAGCTCACTAAACACTGCAGAAAGCAATAGAACAATATGTTCCAGAAAGCAAAGGCACTCAAGGTGTACCACAAAATGGCATATATGGAAACCTTAGCCTGATCATCAATACAAAAAAGATGAAGCATTTCTATCAAAAGAAAAAAATAGACACAAATATTTTATTCAATCTCCAAGTACTTCAAACTACAGAAACAAAATAAAGATAACTAAAACTATGAAGGAAACCACATGACTAAAATTGTTACATCTTTAAGAACTATTAAGAGAAAAATACTAGAATGAGAAAGACACAGGTAGTTTTTTTTTTAGCAATAATAATTGAGAGATCAGTAAAAGATTTTTTTCTACAAGTACACAATGAGATGTAAGTGAAACAGGGGCTTGAAGAAATAGAATAAGAACTTAAAAAAAATGGAAATTTCCCTACAGGCTTAGAGAAATAGGTCTGAAACACCACAGAGCAAACCTCATAATTTCCCTACAGGTAAATCAATGCATTTTATGGAACTAAGCTGCAGAATGTGAGGATTCATAAAAGGGCAACAGGGAGGGAGAAAGTACAGAAGTGTGTCATTTTATTTAACCAAGTCCATGGTCAATGAGGAAGAAAAAATAACCCCACCAGGCTTGCAGCCACAAGAAGGGCTACAGGAGAATGAGAGAGGTGGAAAAAGGAGGATTTGAAATGGGGCAGGGAGGGGGGGGCAGGAGAGAAATCTAGATTAATTGGCAAGAAGAGTCCCATTAAATAACATTCCAGTGTAGGGGGAAATATGTTCTATTATATGAGATAGAAATCTTACAATGAGTCTAATCTACAGAGACTGATGCTCAGACAAACCACTTGAAAGTGTTTCATGGCCAACATCTCTCAGGAGACGGGAAATCAGAGCTACTGGGGACAAGAGGCTCCAGTGGTGGGGCATGAATCCAGAGTGGATATTACATGGCAAATGGGAAAGAAAATTATTGTAGAGAGGAAAGAGAGTAGAATTGAATGGCATGATGATGAATACAGAGGAATTTATAATTGGACCATATGCTTCTATCCTTATTACTTCTGTAAGAATTAATACTTCAAAGAGTAAGGGAAAAAAAAAAACAGAAAAAGCAGGGAGGGAGCAAGCTCCGGAAGTCAATGAAATGGAAATTGTCTGGAAGAGGAAATTCCAACTTTATACTTTAGAAGCTTTATTTAATTCCATGAGAAACACAAAAAAAAGAGTAAAGAAAAACATATTAGTATGAATATCACGAATCAAAGAATGAAAGTTTAGAACAGAAGAATGGGAAGATAATCACTGAAGAAAAAAGATAAAAATCTATTTGGGGAAAAGATATTTTTTTAAAATTGGAGGAGAGTAGAGGTTTCTTATTAATTATTTAACTGAGAGGATAAAAAGAAGAAAAGTCACAGAGAATCAGATAACTAATTTTTTTTAAAAGAAAGGGAAACAGGACGACTCTTTTTTTAAGTTTAAGTAAAACTTTCACAGTGAAGAAAGGGTTGAAAAGCATAATATGAAAAGGACAAAATGAAAGCAAGAGGAAACAAGCGTGCGGGAATAAATTTTTTTTTAATACAAAAGTACCAAGAATAATTGTAGAGACAAAGAACTAGCTTAAGAAAGGTAGAATAAAACCAACACCAACCAAAAAAAAAAACCATAGTTTATAACAAAGCAATACAAGAGACAAAAGTAGAAAAGAATGAAAACCTGAGTTCTGTAACATTAAATGTAAATGTATTAAACAATCCAATAAAAGAATGACACTAACCAATAAAATAAAACTCTAAAACTTTTGCTTATAAGAAACATGTCAAATAGGGACTTCTGGGACCAAGATGGCAGAGTAAGTTGCAGATCTCTGTAGCTCTCCCATATTCACCTCCATATTCACAACCATAAAACAGAACCCAAGGGCAAGTCCAAGGACAGAGCCTGCTGAAAGATGGGGTGGATCAAGCCCAGGAGACTTGAAAGATCTGTAAGAAAGGTCCACCTTGCTCAGGTAAAACGGAGCACATTCCAGGACAGGGAATGCCCCCAGAAAGCCAGCAGTAACCCTCCAACTCAGCAAACCAGTGGGAGATCCTGAGGCCCAGTGTGGTGGAGTAGGAAAATGCCGACACTAGCCTTCCCCCCTTCCACCATCCCCAGTGCCCCCCCCACTCCCTCAACACAGCATCAGACACAAGGGTCCCCCATGGGCCATAGGGCAACATTAGCACTGAGCCAGTTAAACAGCCAGGACCTGCAGCTGAACAGTGCACAAGAAACTTGAAACAGAGTCCCTCCCACTCTGTGCGTGGAGATCAAATTTAAAAGAAAAGGAAAAGAATTTAAAAAAGAGCAAAAAAAAAAAAACAAAAAAAAGAAAATGACCAGAGAAAATTATTATAATGACGGGGAAGACCAAGATACAAATTCAGAAGAGGACAACAATGTCAAAATGCCTATGGGAAAAGCACCAAAGAAAAATGGAAAGTGGTCTCAAGCCCAGAAAGAACGCATGGAAAGGTTAAAAAGGAGTGTAAAAATCATATGAAAGAGGTAGGAGAAAAATTGGGGAAGAAATAAGAGTGATGCAAGATGAAACAAGGCCCAGAGCTTGGAAAATTGCTTAAAAGAAATATTGACCAAATGGAAAAGGAGATAAAAAAAATTCAATGAAGAAACCAATTCCTTAAAGAATTAACTGGCAGTGGCTAGATGGTATAGTGAATAGATCACTGACCCTGAAGTCAGGAGAACCCAAGTTCAAATCCAGCCTCAGACACTTACTAGCTGTTTGAGTTTGGACAAATCATTTAACCCCAATTGCCCTCCAAAAAGCAAAAAAAAAAAAAAAAAAGAATATAATTGACCAAATAGGAAATTAAGTACAAAAGCTAATTTAGGAAAACAACACCTTAAAAGTTAGGATTCGGCAAGTGGAAGCTAATAAGTCTTAAATCAATCAAATTTAAAAAAATGAAAAACAAAGAAAAACATGTAAAATACATCATGGGAAAACAACTGACCTGGAAAATAGATACAGGAGAGACAATATAAAAGTCAATTGATTAGGAGGCAGAACCAAGACGGTGGAGTAAAGTCAGGGCGTCATCTGAGTTCTCCTTCAAACCCCTCCAATACCTTTAAAAATGACTCTAAACAAATTCTAGAGCAGCAGAATGCACAAAAAGACGGAGTGATATAAATTTTTAGTCCAAGACAACTTGGAAGGTTGACAGGGAGAGGGCTGTTGCATCAGAAATAAAGAAGAGTGCAGTCAAGCTCTGGCTGCATCAGGGCAGACTTGGAAAACCCTGAACAGGTCTTGGGGTGACTGAATCACTAGCAGCAGTGGCGGTTTACAGGTCTCTCAGCCCATAGACTGGTGGGAAGGAAAGGTCCCTCACCCCTGGGTAACAGCAGCCAGCACAGCCAACACCAGAACAGCTGTGGCCCCAGAAAACCAGCAGGAGACCTTGGGAGTCACTGAATTGTCACTGACAGTAGCTACAATCAGAATTCTCAGCCCACAGATGGTAAGGGGGTCAAACAACTATCCAGAAGGAGATTACAGAGGTCTTTTTGTTAGCACTGAGGCAGGACTCTCTTACTTTGCCCATTCTCAGATCTGGGTCACAGTTTTTTGGGGCAGTCCTAGGGTAAGGAGGAGTCCTAGCATAGGAGAATTTGCCACAGCAGTGGAGGGGGGACCCTCCTCACAGTTCTAGGGAAGAAAAGAGTGCTTATGGTTGCTCACACACCAGAACACAGCTCAAGAGAGTAGTAAAAACCAATCCTTAGATCTTTTTACCTGGGCTAGAAGTATCTTTGGAAACAGCTGCACAAACTTTTGAAGTTTTGGACAATGTGTGCTCCACCCTGGAAGCAGAGCACAACTTTAACAGAGAGTTAAAAGTCAACTAATAGGCAGGGAAAATGAGCAAAAAAACCTCTGACTATTGAAAGTTATGATTATGACCAGGAAGAACAAAACACACACTCAAAAGAAAACAACAAAGTCAAAGCTCCTGCATCGAAAGCCTAGAAGAAAAATATTAATTGGTCTCAGGCCATGGAAGAGTTCAAAAAGGATTTTAAAAATCAAGTAAAAGAGGTAGAGAGAAAATTTGGAAGGAGAAGTGAGAGTGAAGCAGGAAAGTTGTGAAAAATGAGTCACCAGCTTGGTAAAGGAAATGCAAAAAAAAAAATACTGAAGAAAATACCATCTTAAAAAACAGACTATGCCAAATGGCAAAAGAAGCCAAAAAAGTCAATGATGACAAAAATACCTTAAAAATAAGGACTGACCAAATGAAAAAGGAGGTTCAAAAGCACACTGAAGAAAGTAATTCCTTAAAAGTTAGAATGGAACAAAGGGAAGTTAATGACTCCATGAGAAATGAAGAAATGATAAAACAAAACCAAATGGATTTAAAAATAGTAGACAATGTGAAATATATCATTGAAAAAAAACTGACCTGGAAAATAGATCCAGGAGAGAAAATTTAAATATTACTAGACAACCTGAAAACAATGACCAAAAAAAGAGCCTAGATATCATCTTTCAAGAAACTGTCAAGGAAAACTGCTTTAATATTCTAGAACCAAAGGGTAAAATAGAAATTGAAAGAATCTACTGATGACCACCTGAAAGAGATCTCAAAATGAGAACTTCCAGGAATATTATAGCCAATTTCCAGAGTCCCCAGGTCAAGGAGAAAATATTGGAAGCAACCAGAAAAAAAAATGCATGCATAGGGGAGCAACAGTCAGGATAAAATAAGGCTTAGTAGTTTCTACATTAAGGGACCAGAGGGCTTAGAATATGTTATTCTGGAGGTCATAGGAGTTAGGATTCCAACCAAGAATCACCTACCTAGCAAATAATCCTTCAGGGGGAAAAATAGACATTCAATGAGATTGAAGGCTTTCAAGCATTCTTGATGAAAAGACCAGAGTTCAATACAATATTTGATTTTAAAATTCAAAATTAAAGAGAAGCCTAAAAAGATAAACAGAAAAGAGAAATCATAAGGGACTTTTAGGGGCAGCTAGGTGGCACAGTAAATAGAGCACTGGCCTTGGAGTCAAGAGGACCTGAGTTCAATTCCATTCTCAGACACTTAACACTTACTAGCTGTGTGACCTTGGGCAAGTCACTTAATCCCAATTACCCTGCCCTCCCCCCTTCAAAAAGCAAAAAAAAAAAAAGATTCATAAGGGACTTTAAAAAGTTAAAGCATTTACATTCTTACATGGGAAGATTATATTTGTGATTCATAAGACCTTTCTCATTATTAGGGTAGTTCGAAGGAGTATATATATATATATATATATATGGAGAGACAGAGACAGACAGAGAGAGACACAGAGAGAGACAGAGACACAGAGACAGAGGACAGAGGTATGAGTTGAATATAAGGGGATGATATCTAAAAAAATAAAATTAAGGAGTGAGAGAGGGATGTATTGGGAGAAAGAGAAAGGAAGAGATAAAATGGGGTAAATTATTGCACATGAAAGAGACAATGAAAAACTTTTACAGTGAAGAGGAAGAGGGGAGAGGTGAGGGGAAGTGAGTGAATCTTACTCTTATCAGAATTGGCTCAAAGAGGGAGTAGCATACACACTTAATTGGGTATAGAAATCTATCTTACCTTTTTCTGTGTTATGGACCACCTTGACAACTGTTAAAATCTATGAACACTTCCCCAGAATAATGTTTTTAAGTGAATAAAATAAAATACATAAGATTACAAAGGAAATCAATTGTATGGAAATAAAAATGTATTTTTTTTCCCATCAAAACTGACAGACCACCTGAAATATGTCCGCAGAGTCATTGGAGGTCCATATCCTCCAAACTAAGAACCTCTAATTTACACAACTATAACTTACTCTTTCTGTAGTAGATGGAGAACATTACATTTTTTAAATGGCTTCTACAAACAGTTATGATGCATTTTTGCAGTATTCACTACAAAAAAAGGTTTTGTTATTCTTGTTTTCCAAATAAATTGCTAATTAAAATGCACCAGAGCTTCCTTAAATCAATAAATGAAGTCCCTTTCCAATTAATAAATGGTCAAAAGATATGGACAGGCAGTTTTCAGAGGTAGAAACCAAAGCTATCTATAGGCATATGAAGAAGTGTTCTAAATCACTTCTGATGAGAGAAATGAAAATTAAAACAACTCTGAGATACCACCTCATACCTATTAGATTGGTTAGTATGATAAAAAAAATTAAAATGGTAAATGTTAGAGAGGATGTGGAAAAGTTGACCCACTGATGCATTGTTAGTAGAATTGTGAACTAATTGGACCATTACGGAGAGCAATTTGGAACAATGCCCAGGGGGCAACCAAACTGTGCATACCCTTTTATCCAGCAATACCACTGCTAGGCTTGTATCCCAAAGAGATAATAAAAAAGGGGAAAGGACCTACATGTGCAAAAATATTTATAGCAGCCCTTTTCATGGTCACAAAATATTGAAAATTGAAAGGATGCCCAGCAATAGGGGAATGACTGAACAAGCTGTGATATGTGAATGTAATTGAATGCTCTTCTGTAATAAGAAATGATAAACAGGTACATTTCAGAAAAACCTGGAAAGACTTGTGCAAACTGATACACAGGGAAATGAGCAGAACCAGGAAAACACTGTACACAGTATCAGCAATATCTTGTGATGATCAGCTATGAAGGACTCAGTTTTTCTCAGCAACACAATAATCCAAGACTATTCATAGTCAAATAAAGAGCTAGTGTGCTCTGAATGCAGTGGTCAAAGCAAAAGGATAAACAACTACCAACCTAAATGATTAATTTTCCATTTCTTTTTTAATTGTAAGTATATAACATGCATTGAATACATCCCCAATAAGTGTACTAGTATAGATAAGGTATACTTTTAAAAGCAATATTTCTCAGTTAGCATTTTTATCATCACACAACATAAAAAAGAAGTAAATGAAGATACTGATGTATTTATTGTTTGCTGATTTTTGCTTTTTTAAAAAATATTTTGAATTGGTAGAGTAAAATGCCAACAGAAATCTTTCTTCCTAAAGGATTCTACAATTCATATGACAAATTATTCAAGATTCTTTAAAAGATATGATTAAGATAATGCTTTTTTTATGGCTCTGTAAAAAAAATACAACAAAAACAATACCATGGAAATATATTTTCACTAAGTGTTTTCTGTCACCACAGAAGAATTTCAGTCCAAGTTGAAGAGTGATTATCTAAGAATACTAAAATCCTCCAAATGCTCCTGTTTATGATGACATCATGTTAATTTCATCAAGTTCTGGAACACTGCAATGTCTTTTGGATATGATCCAAAACCACTCAAGAATTTGGCCTAGTCATCTAAAAAGGAAAAAAAATGTATTATTTATTGTCTAGATTATGACTTGCAATTGGGTGGCTAGATTTTGTCTAATAAAAATAAAATAATTTCCCTAGAATTTTGTAGGAAGGTGAGTGTTGGATAGATTACCTTTGGGAAAATGCAAAATTCCTTAAGTAACCCAAACTTCTCTCAGAAACCTAGATCTTTCATTTCAATATCAATAATCTACTGATATTGTTATATGTTTATGAGTCATGGAATGCTATGGTCTTCAGCACACTTTTTTTTCCCCATATTGTCAATTTGTATCTTAAAATTTTTCTTCCACCTCTCTTATTTTATTTTTAAAATCCTTCTTGAGCTCTTCCAAAAAGGTTTTTTGGACCTGAGACCAGTTCATATTTCCCTTTGAGTTTTTGTTTGTGGGTATATGTAGTGACAAGCAAAGTAGTAATTTGCTGCTTATTTCAGCTATTCAAGTTCCTTTGAGCCTCACCTATGATTGTGTCAAGTCTTTGTGGGCAACAGTATATATTGTGTTGCTCTTAACAAGCCTGAGGGAGTTTGGAGACCTTCCATGGCCTTAATAAGCCTAATGTCATCACAAGGAGGCCACAGTGGGAGGAGCTTGTGGAAAGAACAGAACAGGAAGGGTAGAATAGGAAGGGTAGAACAAGAAGTAGCAGAGCAGATAAAAGCTTGAGCACATTCTGGGACCAAGTAGAGCTAAGAGAGAGAATGTCTGTGATGTCAGCACTCTTTTGTTTTGTGTTGGTGTTACTTTATCAGACAGAAGCACTCTGCTGATTTGTGTTGATTTCTCAGACAGAAAGTGAATTGAGATGATAGTTCCAGTAATCTGTGTAAATATTGTTGTAGCTCTGTTGAGCTTTGTTTTTCTAGAAATAGAAACTGTGAAGAGCTTGGGGTGAAGCAGTCCCCCATGAGCTGCAATATTGAACAGGAGTGGAGAGCTGCCTACCTGTGAATCTAGGCAAGAGCTGGGAATGTGGAAGAGGAGTCATGGGATTTGGAAGTCAGCCTTGGGTTAAGATGAAAGGAACTCTTTAATTTGGTACTCAGTGCTGACTGATGATATTGTAACTTACTAAGTGAACTTTGTACTTTCAACTACCCCTTAAAGATGATTGGCTTAAGGATGATTGTCAGCCAGCCTCCAATCAAGAAGAAAGAAGACTTTAGATAGGTATTTCATATTGAATGAGAAGATTGTGACTTTGAATGATATGTTTTGTTTAAGACTATGTGGTCATCTTAGTAATAAGTTATTATGTTATATTGTTGTGAATGGTGTGCTTTAGTTTCTTGAATGTTTTGCTTTATTGTTGAATATATAGAGAGTTCACTATACTATGTGATTAGATCCTTAAAGTTATTCACAGCAGCAGATCTCAGGGGAGTTGCTTGTGATTGACTTCACAGTATATTGACCGTGTTATCCTCTCATAGATTGGTGTTTTTATCTTCCCTGTCACCAAGATATTTCTCTATGGTCATTGTTCTTTGATTCTTCTTGCTCATGTTGTTTGCCTTTTTTCTGGCTTTTAAATTTGATCTCTGCTTCTGGGGCTGAGGGGACACTGTCCCAGACTTCTTGTGCTGAGGGATAGGGGTCTGATTATTGGGTACTGGTTTTCTGTGCTGGGGCCTCAGGTATTGGCAGCTAGATGTTGTAGTGGTCTGCTAGTTTACCTGATGCTGAGCTGGAGTGCTGCTGTGGGTGGTCTGTGTCTGGTATTAGCACTTGTTTGAACCTCAGAATGGCGCTCAGAATCTCCCGCTGGTCCACTGAGGTGGGGTTTGCTGCTGGCTTTCCAGGATGTCTCCTGGCCTCTCTTGGTGCCCCTCAGCCACAGCAAGAGGAACCTTTCTTGTTAATCCCCCTCGCCTCCTGATCTAAAAGACTAAAAGCCACTATTCCAGAATGTTTCTTGGGGCAATATTGTCTGGGTTTTTCAGCCTATAAGGGAAGGTGAGAGCAACTTACTGCTTACTCTGCCATCTTGGCTCCCAGAAGTGTTAATAGATGACTTTCAAACCTTCAGTCTGTGGGCTAATAGCCCCAGGAGCAGCTGCCACCGCAGCCACAGACCCTGTGCAGGACTGCACCTCTCTCTCACCCAGTTCTGACAGACCCTGCCTACTGCACTGAGAGGTCTGAGAATCACCACTGCTGCCAGTGATTCAGTCCTCTGGGATCTGCTCCATCCTTGCTATAGTTGAATCTGCACTGGTAAAGCCTTCACACTAGACTGCACTCCTCTCCCAGGCCAGTGCAACAGACCCTTTGGAATGCTAGTCTTCAAAAAATATTATTGCACAGAGTGCAATGGAGAGGCATATGACCAATAATACAACTTTTTTTTTCATTTTAAATTAGGGGGGGGGGAGGTAGTGTAAGGGAGAAAAGAATTGTTTATCAATTGAAAAAATGGGACAAAAGGATGTCATTAGACATCCTGAAATATATCACCAGAAATAAGAAAGTGACAGTCCCATGGCGCCATGTTCAGTTCTGAGCACCCCGGTTAAGATGACATTCATAAGCTCGAGAATGTACAGTGGAGGGTAGCTGAGACAGTGAAGAGGATTGAGTCCATGCCATGTAGGACTAGTTTAATGAACTGGACATGCTCAGCCTAGAGGAGACTGTTGTTTACCCTCTTTTCTTGAAGAAGACCAATGACATCATGAGGATATCTTGACTCTCAAGTGAATTGGATTTAAGTGGAGAAGAGCTCTACAGAATCATCTGTTTCATTCTCTCCTCCAGAGTCATCCAAGTCCAGTGAGATGACAAGAGTCAAGATGACTGTCAGCTGTCCATGGCCTAGGATGCAGTGGTTGACCTTGAACTTTTTAAATTAAGGTATTTCACATGTCTCAATTTATCTGAGGCAATGCTCATTCAATGCCCAAGGGTTACCGAGGTGAGAATTGAGCCAAAAGATTGATTAATTTACTATCATAAAAACAAGTATCGATCTGGGAGGGGAAGACTAGAAAACAATTGCTATTTGCACTCACTCTAAGCCCTCAAAACAGAAACAATGGGCAACAAAGATTTGGGTTGAGGCATATTAGTATCATTCAGTGAAAGCCAGGATGATTTGGGATTAAAGATATGAAATATGGAAGGGAGAAACATCCAGCATCAATAACATGATAACCAATAGAGAGCAAGGCACAGCAAAAATACATTATATATGAAAGAGAAAGAAAAGGAGAAAGAGAGAAAGAGAAGGAGGAAGGCAGGAACAGAAAAAGAGGGAGAGAGTTGGAAGGAGAGAGAAGGAACCTTCAACTTGAACTGATAGTCTGGAACCACAGGTATACTTTCTCAAAGCTGGAAGGCAGAAGACAAAATCTATACTCACTCACTGACTTTTTCCCTCATGTAGGCATAGAATAAAGAATAATAATTCTTTCGGCCAATTAAGAGAATTTTATTCAAAGAGGAAGCTTGAGTCCAAGCTTAAAATAATATCAAAGATTCAAGGCTAGAAGGAATGTCAGAGGCCATGTAGTCTAAGCCCTCTATCCTGGAGAGGAAGATATTAAGGCCCTCAAAGGCCAAGTGACCTGCCCAAACCACAGTGAACACAAGTGGCAGTATTTGGATTTGACTCCAGGTTTCTTGATGCCAAATCTAGCTCTCCTACAACTGAAAATGAGGTTTTTCTCTGGATTCTGTTTGTAAAAGATTAAAAAAATATTTGGAGACAGAGTAAATAGAGAGCTCATTTGCATCAAATTTGACACTGTCTCAGCTTTGTCTTTTCATACACATCTGACCATTATTCCCATTGACTTTGCTTTTACCTTCTGACTTGTTCTGGCTCCTACTGTCACATTAGCTGCTCTTTCCACTTTTTTTCTTTAATTTTTAAAAGTCAGTAAAAAGTAGACCTGGGATATTGACCTATACAAGGCAAATGGAAATGACTTGAACTACCAAAGTTCTATCTTGAACAGCATCGTTCCAGCAATTTTTATGTAGCTTGGCCTAATTCTTACATAGTAATCAAGAGTAAAGGGAAGGCAAATATGGAAGGTAATGGGGGAACATAGATGTCTCTAAAATGAAGCAAAATAAGCCCCTTCTCATTTTTCCATTTGTTTATTCATGGCTTCATTAAAATTGCATCCTAATCCAATGACTAGATTTTGTTAATAGCTCCACTGAGGAATGAACATTGCTAGAGCACGTTCCGTTTTCCCTGATTATTGCTTTGTGACCGTTACTAATTTGACAGCTACTGTGGAACATGGGCTCATTTATTTGGTGTCATTGTCTGGAAGATAAGATCAGAATGCCAAATGAGCAGCAGTGAAACTTAGAGAGAAATAGGCGGCGGGTGGGTACGTTGGAGAATAGACTGGACATTTGGGGAAAATAGGCATTGAAACCAAAAAGACAAAGGAGATCAAAGTTCTAGTTTTTATTTTTGTCTGGGGAAGTAACATGATTAAATTATAGAGATTTAATTTTATCATCAGGGAGGTTCAGGTGCCTATTTTTCCTTTATAACAGTAACTAGCTATATAACCACTGGGAAGTCAGTTAACTACTTCGTGCCCCATGTGACTTCCTAAAATTATGTATCAGAGACCTACCAACATTAGTAGGGAATTTTTTTTTTGAAACTCCATATTCAGCACGGTGAGATGTCACCAGTACTTCAGAGCTAGATTTTTAAAATTAATTCTCAATTTAGAAAATTTCACATAATATTTCAGACATTGTCCAGATCTCTTCTCACTAATATATATGTTCCATCTTTCCTTTACCTTTCCCCCTTTCTCTACAATCACATAGCTCCCTGAGAGCAAAAACTTCTGCTGCTGATTTTTAAAAAATCTTTGTATTACCAGTGTCAAAAGTAATGATTTGCACTTGTTATTGAATTGTTTTTCATTCTTGTCCAACTCTTTGTGATCCCATTTGGGGTTTCCTTGGCAAAGATACTAGAAGGATTGGCCATTTCTTTCTCCAGCTCATTTTACAGATGAGGAAAATGAGTCAATAGGGGTTAGGTGACTTGGCCAAGATTGTACAGCTAGTAAGTATCTGAGTCTGGATATGAACTCAATTCTTCCTGACTCCAAGCCCAGTACTCTATCTAGCTGTCCTTTGCACTTAGTAAATCCTTAATAAATGCTGAATTAAACTGATGTAGTTATTTTTCATTGTTTCTCAATGAGTATGGGATACCAGCCATCCAACACAGCAAAGAGTTAAGAAAAAGAAAAGTGAAAAATTCCACCAACCATCTTATTGTGTTTCTCTATAACAGAATTGGAATCCCCTAAAGATTAGATAGCTTGCACTATCAAATATAGCTGAATTAAGCCTTCTTTAACAAACACACTCAGTCTCTCTTATTCCAGAATAACTATTTTAAGTGTAGAAAGTACTACACACGTTTGAGAGTTAGTGACAGTTTGGTCATATGCTTAAATTACTTCCAAGTCAATCTACATGAATAAATAGAGCAATCCTAGATGTATGCATTCATTTACACATTCACTCAACAAGTTTCATTAGTAGAACACCTTGGGAGGCATTGGAAACAATCCAAAGCTTAGATAAGAAATCAATCCCAGCTCATACTCATTTTAAATAGTGTCATACAATAGAAAAAAAACCCCTGGATTTGGAGTTGGAGGACCTGGGCTTGATGTCTGGCTTTTAAAGTACCATCTGCAATAGAGGTTACCTCCAATTATTCTTTCTTTCTCTCTCTCCTTTCTCTTTTGCTGTATGTGTGCATGCATGTATCCATGTGTGTATGTACACACATGGATATGTACACATATACATATATGCATGTGTGTATGCATATGCACACATTTATGTTGGAAGACCCTCAAACTTTTTGAGCCTCAATTTCATCATCTATAAAAATGAGTGGTTAGGGATTGGGCTGAAAAAAAATTGTGAAGTATATTTCAGCTCTATATCTATGATTTTTATGGCATAATCTTTCAATCATTGCATGTTAGAGTTTACCTAGACAGGAAAAGGAAATAGATGAGAAGCTTGGGGAACAGATCACATTTCTGGCACAGAGGAATACTATTATAGTAATGGGAGACTTCATTATTTAAATGTCAACTATCGCACTCTTTTTGCCAAAATCAAAGCAGCAAATCATCTCTTATTGTGCTTTCATAATGACTCCATCTTTTAAAAACTGGAGGAACCAACAATGACAAGTGTTCTTCTGAAGGCGTTTCTCATAAGATATGGATGCTGAACAAGAAATAATAGGAACATTGGAAGGAAGTAATCATTCTATCTTAGAATCCTGGAGGGGAGGTAAACCAGGGATAATCTAATGTTCAGCTTAGGTTTTAGGAAAACAGGTTTCAGATTATTCAAAGAAAGGATAGATTGGATACAATGAACTAAAATTCTACAAAGAAGGCCATCTGAAATATGTGGGAAGCTTTCAAGAGGTCAAAGAAATCTTGATATGCATGCATGCAAATGCGGTGAGGACAGATGAGAGGGACAGGTTACAGATGTTTGAGAGAGAAGGCTACCTTGATGTCTTTGAAAGAGGTCTCTATACCTAAAAAAAAAGGAACTGGGCTTACCCTCATATCATCCAAATAAAAATCAAAAGAATCTTATTTCCAAAAAGAATCCCTAAGCATTATTGGTGGGGAAGGGCAGGGAAGAGGGACATCCTATACATTAGAGAAAATGGTCCATTCTACAAGTAATAAAGGGACAGGATTCCTTAAGTGGCATATGATAGATCTCACAAAGAATAAAATATCATGAATTAGTTCATGGAATGCACTATAAAAATGTCCTTGAATTTGAGGATTCCTCTACTACACATAAGTACTTGTCAAATACACTCATGTGATAAGATGAAATCTCATGGGAACAATCCATAATGCATGTTTTCTGAAGACTTGTTTATGATTTTGCAATAAATATTCCATGTAAACTGGTAATTTCCCTACCACTTTCCTAATATTGTTGACCCAGGTGATACCCCTTGGGAAATGTATAACAGGAGTTTTAAAATTTAACAAATCATAGTAAAATTTTCACTGAGGTAGAGATATGATATTAATTCTTGAAAATGAGTATCTGTCAGAACTAATTGCTTAGTAACTAACTGAATGCAAATATCTTATCCTCTCTTTAATATTTGCTTATATGAAAGTCCTATAAGTTAGTTGACTTTCATGGAGGAAAAACTATTAGGATCTATTGAAAGCTTCATTCCTCTTTGTGGATAATGGTCCTTTCACCATTAATCATGGGAGAGTAACTGCTTTGGGATACTAGGTTGTTGTTTTTTTCCAGCACAGACCCTGTTTTCAACAGACTCACCACTGGAATCAGAATAGATATAGCTGTTTGTTTAAAATTGAACTAACAGCCTGTTCTTACAAACAATAGTTATGTCTATACTAGAACTAAGGAAAATGGTAGCTAGTAAGTATTTTTTTTCATTCCACCAATCAGTCTCTGGTTTTGTTTGTATGATTAAGAAATAATTTTAAACTTCCTTTGCACTAAATAAATTGATGCAATGTGGAATGACTGATCATCATCAGACATAATTTGCATCTTTCTCAATATTGTATTTATTTGATCCCCGGAACATGTAATAACTATGCTGATAAGAATAACAAACAAGCTTCTCATTTTCAGAAGTTTGCTGAGATATCATTCATGTTTTATAAGCCTTTAGTTGGCTTAGGAGCCTCTTATCTAATGCAACCCTTCTGTGAATCAACCTAAAAAACAAAACCAAAACACTGACATTGTTTATGCTCTTTTCTATGTTATATCAGAATGGGTTGGATTTAGCAAGAGGTGATTTCACAGGGTTCTTATTGTGCAAAATTCTTTGATAATTTCCAATATCTTGTGTTATACAGACTTTGAGAATGCCCTTCAGTACTATTTAAGCATAAATCTGTGCTATCAACTGGGTATTCAATACTTTGCTGTAATACACATACAATATTTTCCTCCCTCAATAAACAACTGGATCCTAGTGATTTTTAACACTTTTCCCTTGAAGCATTTTATATGGATATTGATTTTTTGCAGTTATTTTGCATTATTAATGAGACAGTGCCACATCATTTTGTTGTAGTATCATATCTGGATATAATGTGAATCTGAGTATGACCTTTTATATTCTTTAAAAAAATTTATCCTGAACTTAACCAACACCAAATGAAAGGAACATTTACATATACATTACAGAACACAGGGAGAGGATTGTAAACAAAGCTGTAAATTTCTACTATATATGGCTGGATTTCTTTTTAAGTATCTGATGCATTTGACATGTAACTTTTAAAGCTGCTTTGCTTATCTGTCTCCTTCAGATCTTTCTGATCTTTTCTGTGGATTTAAAAATGTTTCAAATTCACTTTTCTCCTTCCTTTCTTCCTTCCTTCCTTCCTTCCTTCCTTCCTTCCTTCCTTCCTTCCTTCCTTCCTTCCTTCCTTCCTTCCTTCCTTCCTTCCTTCCTTCCTTCCCTCCTTCCTTCCCCCCCACCCACCTATCTAGTCATCTTTTCTCCCCTACTCCCACTGGTTGAAGAGAAAATAAAACAAAATAAAACTTTTAATACATATGCATAGCTACCAAAATAAAATCTTAATATAGGGGCAGCTAGATAGTGAATAGAGCACTGGCCCTGGAGTCAGGAGGACCTGAGTTCAAATCCAGCCTCAGATACTTAACACAAAAAACTAGCCATGTGACATTGAGCAAAGTCACTTAACCCCAATTGCCCTACCTTTCTTCCTCCCAAAAAAAAGGCAAAAAATAAAATAAAATAAAATCTTACTATATCCAGAAATGAATGTCTCATTATGTACCTTGAGTCTAAAACTTCTCTGTCATGAAGTAGGTAATAGGTCAAATTATTAGCTTCCTGCAAACATCATTGGCCATTACAGCGATCACAATATTCTTAAGTGTTATAAAGTTGTTTTGATGTAGCAACAATGACAAAAAAGCTCCAAAAGTATTTTATACATATTGGTCAAATCATACAATGTAATAAAATTTAATAATAAAGCTTGCACTTATATGCACTGCATATTCTCTATAAATACACATAAAACTCTATTGACTGGAGTTACAATTTTTGGAACACAATTTTGATTGGTATGGATAGCCATCTACTATTCCTCCAAAACAATATTTCCTATTTTTATTTCTAATAGTCCATCCAATTGACCATAGGAGGACCTGAATTCAAATTTGATCTCACTTACTAGCTGTGCGACCCTTGGTCAGTCAGTTAACCCCAATTGATCCCCTGCCCCACCATCCAAAAAAATGTAATAGATGAGAAAGGACATGTGCTCTGGATCAGATGCAACAAACCCCTATTTGGGCTGTTGATTGGGAGGTTTCACAGTAGTAATTGTCAAATGAGGCAACAAGATACATGCACTTGACAAGTTATAAGAAATATCTTTTTAGATTATCTTATCTTGAGACAGGTGCAGGACAAGGTCTCCCTAGGATCTTCAGAAAGGGGTGGAAAGGGGGTTTGTCTATCCTTATCTCCAGCATTATTCTTGGCAACTAGGAATATTGACCATGAGATCATGTTTTTCCTGGATAAATTTCAGCCTGGACCTCAAGCCTCTAACCACTGCTTCTGCTTTTTGTTTCTTTTTTTTTTTTCCTGATCAGAGGTGTGATTAGTGATCTTGAGAGAAAGAAGTTTGTCCTAAAGGTCACCTAGTAAGTTTGACTGCCTTGGAGTTTCTGAGTCAGATACTGGTTATCTATCAGGACATCATTTCTGCAACAGCACTTTTAAAAGCTAGTGGGAGGGTTCTACAATCAAATGATTAAAACCCAAGGCATGTCCAGTTGGCCACAAGGTCTGGGCATAATGTGAACATTTATAGAGGAATTATGGAAAGAGTGCGGAGCCTAGATTTACCAGACTCCATCCTTACTCTAATACTTATGCACTGTGAGACTTTTGATAAATCATTTCTATTCTTTGAGCCTCCACTTGATCTCTAAAACAGGGAAAAAATACTTGCAGTGTGTACTTCCCCAAATGAGGAAAAGGCTTTGAAAAACATAGAACACAACATAAATTTTTAAATTAATATTCCTGTTTTTTAAATACAAAGATTACATTTTGTTGTTTTCTTTTTTGGAGGGGGGAAGAAGGCAAGGCAATTGGGGTTAAGTGACTTGACCAAGGTCACATGGCTAGTAAGTGTGTCAAGGGTCTGAGGCTGGATTTGAACTCAGGTCCTCCTGACTCCAGGGCCAGTGCTGTATTCGTTGTACCACTTAGCTATACCTTTGATTAACATTTCTAAGCCTCTAGTGAGGTAAGGATGCAGTTACTGGCTGTGAAGCTCAATGACACTATCTAGGGATTGATTTTGATCTTAGTGGTAGTAGTAAAAAAAAATCAGCCATGCTAAATTTTATCACTAGTAGATTTTGGATCTGGTTCTAGTTTCATCACTCATTGCTTAAGGGAGTATTTTCTTCATTTGGAGACTAGAACATTTTTATTGAAGTTGAATATGCCTCAAACCTCACTCCCTCCATGTGAGATTCTATGTTGGATCATTTTCTTTTGAGCTTAGAAGATTCAAGCAATGTCTGTATGGCAAACATGGGAAAGCAAGAGAGTTAAGCTGGAGTTTGAATGTATGGGTGGATCTCCCAGGGCCTCTGAATTAAAATGCAACATACGATTCACTATTTCACAATTATAGGGGAGCTAGTTTAAGCTTCATGTGGAAAAAAAAAAGTTCTAATAATTAAAATGGCCTAAAGTGGCCTAGATTGACTCATGAGTAGTAGGTTTCCCATCATGAGAAGTTTTAAACAATGGTTAGTTCACACAATAAATATTTTCAATTAAATTGTATCCCTGATTCTTGTTCTGTTATGGATTCTATTAATGTTTTTCTGAGGTCCCTTCCAACTCTCACCTTCTATGGTTTTACCAAGCCTGGTCTTCTATGTCTTGCAGTAACATCAAGGAATACATTATAAGATAACATGATCATTCTATGACAATCATCTCAGAGATGAAATACCTAATTCAATTAAAGAAGGAGAGGAAGGACAATTTAATTTTACTAGTCTCTAAAATTCAGGGACACACATTTTGGTTCAATACAAGGAAGATCAAATAAATTTACATTTATTTGAAAGGAAGTAGTGCATTTTTGATCATGTTCCTTAAATTTTAATGAAACTTTTCCAAATGTTATTATGCATTTTTTGAAGGATAATGGGCAGTACTATATACAGGAATCCCAATATGTGCATATATGTACAAAGATGTTTGCCATTTTATTTCCCAAATACATAGCATCCATTTGACAATTCCAAACAAAGATATCTAAGGATTGTGATCATGTTTTTTTTTTTTCCTCCTGGATGTACAATATGTCCTGCAAACTCAGTAGAATTTAGAATCTCTGTATATGTAAATATGTGTGTATATGTATATATTCACATATAAAAATATACATACGCACATATACATATATATGGAGATTAAATCAATATTTTTGAAATGTTGGCTCCATTCTTCCAGATTTCAAAGTTTATAGAAAAAGAAATAGGGAAATTCTTTATTCTGATTTTTTTCTAAAATTCTGCCAGTTATTTTTTTGTTTTCTTTGTTTTTGTTTTTCATTCCCTTGAATAATAATTGTTTTAAATTTTTCACTTGTTATATTGTTTTGAAATTGTTTCTTTATCTATCTTATTTGAAGGAACATAAAAATAGTATCTATTTTAATTTCTCATTTATACATAGATCTCAATTTCTTCACTGGCTTCATTTAAAAGAAATTTAATTCTACCATTTATGACAAGACATCCAGTGGTTTCATGCTTCTGCAATTGATATTAATGCTGTCACATAAAGCCCAAATTGTCAGCATCAATGTCAAAGTAAATATCAATAACAAACTGACACTTATTTTGCATTCAAATCAGCAGAGGGATAGTGACAAGTCTCCATATGCCAGAAATACAGTTGAATGCCAGGAGGATAAATAAGCCCCATTGGTGTCAGCACAACATCAATTTGTATTGGTGGTAAGGTGTGGGGTAAGAGTATCATTATTTAATGTCACCGAATTTATATGTGGCAGATCCCAATAATCAGTGAACTCCTTCAGTGGAACCTGAGGTGGGATGGTGCAGCAGAGAATACAGTGATTTCTAATTCTAGTGTTCCAAAGTTTGCTATTGCTCTAAGATTGCTACACCTTCCCACATCCTCAGTTTCCACCTTTTTGTCACTTCTATTAAGAAAGACACATTTTAGAAAATGTTAGCAATAGTGATTGCTGCTATACAAAGATGATGCTTACCTTACATGATTCAGGGCTAAAAGGTAACGCAGAGGATATTCAGTCTAGCTTCATTATTTTCTAGAAGAAGGAACTAAAGACTAAAGAGCTGAGATTTTTAACCTATGCATGTGTCTGTGTATGGTACTGAGTGTGTGTGTGTGTATAACACATGTATATAATGTGTGGATAAATATATGTCTCTGTGTTAGAAACCCTCATATATGTGAAAACATACATTATTAACACATGTAAGTGTATATACATATATGTCACACATGCCAGTACTCTAGTGCAGGCCCTCATCACCTCCCATCTGGACTGTTGCAGTAGCCTGATGGTGGATCTGCCTGCCTCAAGTCTCCCTTCGTTCCAATCCATCTTCCATTCAGCCAATGGAGTGCTTTTGCTAAAGCAGAGGTCTGATCATGTCAATAGCATCATCCCCACCTGTAAGACAAACACAGCACAGAGGAGGGCTGCTAGCACAGGTTCATTCTTGATCTGATCAGACAGAAAAGACACTAAGAAGGGGTTAACAATCTTACTTATCTATCCTCTAATCCTCTCAGAAGAGGATTGTTAATTCCTCTTCTCACAGGTGTGGTGAGAAGGGGGGGAGGCAACTACCTCTATGTCTCCAGGCACAAGCTTCAATGGGAGCCAGTGAAGGCAAACACAGACTCCCTCCAAACCTTTATGGGGGCCAATCAAGACAGGCACAGCTTCTGTGCACTCAACTTTAAGATTCCACCTAAGTCTCCATGGGGGTCAGTTGAGGGTGCATTCAGCCCTGAAGTTCCCTGTTCACTGACCAAAGCTCACTTGCTTTATAGAGGCAACAGACAAAGAAGGCATATTACCAGCAATAGCCTCACAAGTTTACATCACCCTATCCCTATATCTAACTGCACAGTCACAGAGGTTATTTGTATTATTTATCATTATAAAATGCTGAGCAAGCATGATGTAGATGTTTTCAACCATAATTATGGGAACTAGTATCTAGTAGCTAGGAACAAGAGATTGTTATCACTATGGATCCTGGGAAACTGAATTTTAAGAAATAATAACAAAAATCCACTTTAAACACACTAAAATCCACCTTACTTACACCACCCAGTTCAGTAAACTCCAGGGACTTCCTGTTCTTTTCAGGAACAAATGCAAAATTCTCTATTTGGTATTCAAACTCCTTCCTAGTCTAGCCCTCTCCTTTTCCAATAGCCTTGCATTTTATCTCCCATACATCTCTTCAATACAATCATACTGATCTGGCAGTTAACCAAACAAGACACTTTATCTCTCAGTTGTTGTCTGCAGTGATCTTTGAGCCCAAGAATATAAACTCTGACACTGTTCCCATTTTTTCTCCCTCTATTTGCCAGGAAGTGATGGAACCAGTCATCATATGTTTTAATGTTAAGCTTCAAGTTAACTTTTATACTCTTTTCTTTTACCCTCATCAAGAGGTTTCTTAATTCTTTTTCATTTTCTGCCATGAGAGAGCTATCATTTGCATATCTGAAGTTGTTGATATTTCTTCCAGCAACTTTAATTCTGGTTTTTTATTTCTCCAGTCTAGCATTTCATATGATTTACTCTACCTATAAATTAAATAAAGGGATGGCAATATACAGTCTTGTTGTACACCTTTTCCGATCTTAAACCAGTTAGTTGTTTCATGTTAGGTGCCAACTGCTGCTTCTTAGCCCACATACAGGTTCCTCAGGAGACAAATAAGATGATCTGGTACTCCCTTCTCTTTGAGTATTTTCCACATTTTTTTGTGATCCCCACAGTTAAAGGCTTTAATGTAGTCAATGAAGCAGAAATACATATTTTTGGAACTCTCTTCCTTTCTCCATATTATAGTGAATGTTGGCAATTTGGTCTCTAATTCCTTTGTCTCTTCAAAAGCAAGCTTTTGAATCCCTAGCAATTCTCAATTCACATATTGCTGAAGCTTAGCTACAGAGTCTTTAGCATAATTTTGCTGGCATGTGAAATGAGCAAAACTGTTCAGTAATTTGAATATTTTTTGGCATTGTTCTTTTTTTAGGATTGGGAAATAAACTATTTTTTCCAACCTAGTAGCCACTGTTGAGTCTTTCCAATTTTATAGCATATTGAGTGTAGCACTTTAAAAGTAGCCACTGTTGAGTCTTTCCAATTGTATAGCATATTGAGTGTAACACTTTAACAGGATCATCTTTTAGGATTTTAAATAGTACAGTTGTGATTCTTTCACTTTTACAAACCTTATTCTTAGAAATATTTCCTACAGCCCACTTGACTTCATTCTGCAGGATTGACTCAAGATGAATAATCATACCATTGTGATTTTTTGTGATGTTAAGATATATCTTGTATGGTTCTTCTATGTATTCTTGCCACCTCTTCTAAATCTCTTCTACTATTTTGTTTTGCATCATGCCCATTTTATTTTCATAAAATATTCCCTGCTATCTCTAATTTTCATGGAGACCTCTTATCTTTCTCATTCTATTGTTTTCTTCTATTTCTTAATATTGCTTCTTAGAGAAAGCCTTCACATCTCTCTTTACTGTTCCCTAAAATTTTGCATTTACTTGGGTATATCTTTCACTTTCTCCTTACCCTTTCCCTTTCCTTCTTTCCTTAGCCATTTGTAAAATTTTATCAGGTAACCATTTTGCTTTTTTGCTCTTCTTTTTCTTTGGAACGTTTTTGTTTCTACCTCTTCTACAATATTGCAAACCTCTGTCCATAGTTCTTCAGGAACTCTATCAGATATAATCCCTTATATCAATTCATCACTTCAATTTCATATTCACAAAGAATTTTATTTAGGTAATATCTATATGGTCCAATGGCTTTTTCTATTTTATTCCATTGAAGTCTGAATTTGACAATAAGAAGCTCATCATCTGAGCCAGAGTCAGCTCTAGTTTTGTTTTGACTGACAGTTATACTTTAGCTGCAAAGTATATAATCAAACATTGAATTGTTGAAAAAAATTAATTTCTTATAGCAAAATAGTATTCTATCACAATCATATACCATAACTTATTCAGCCATTGCCCAATTGACAAGCATTCCTTCAATTGCAATACTTTGCCACAACAAAAGAGCTAATAAATACACATACACACACACACAAACACACTATGTCTTTTTCCTTTTTTATCTCTTTGAGATATATACCTACTAGTGGTGCTATGGGTCAAATGGTATGCAGAGTTTTATTACCCTTTGGGCAAAGTTCTAAGTTGTTCCCCAGAATAGTTGGATGAGCAATTTTTCCACATCTTTGCCAAATTTGATCATTTTTATTTTTTTCTAAATCATGTTAGCCATTCTGAGATTTTTGAGTTGGCATCTCAGAGTTGTTTTAATTTTCATTTCTCTAAACCATAATATTTTGGAGCATTTTTAATGTGATTTTTGATAGATTTGATTTATTCTTCTAAAAACTATTTGTTCATATCTTTTGACCACTTATTGATTGGGATATGGCTCCAATTTTTATAATTTGCTCAGTTCCCTATGTATTTGAAAACTTAGGCCTTTATCAGAGAAATGTGCTATTATTAATTTTTCCCAGTTTTCTATTTACCTTCTAATCTTGGATGCATTGGCTCATTTCTATAAAACCTCTTAAATTTAAAGTAATAAAAATTATCCATTTTACTTTGTATGATCCTCTCTTTCTGTTATTTGGTTATAAACCCTTCTCTTATCCACAAATTTGACAAGTTAAATTTTCCATCATCCCCTGATTTGTTTGTGATATCACCCTTTAGATCTAGATCATGTACACATTTTGACATTATCTTGGTATATTGTCTAAGATGTTGCTCAATAACTAGTTTCTACCAAACTTTTTCATTTTCCCAGCAATGTTTTTTTTGCAAATAGTGGGTTCTTGCCCTCAAAAGCTTGTGAATCTCCGTTTATCAAATCCTAGATTAATATGGTCATTTACTCCTGTGTATTGTTTACCTAATCTATTGTACTGTTCCAACACTATTTCTTAGCCAGTACCATATTGTTTTCAAGATTGTCACTTTGTAATATGGTATGATATCTGGCACTGCAAGTCTACCTTACTTCACATTTTTTTCATTGATTCTCTTGATATTCTTGACCTTTTGTTCTTGAGGATGAATTTTGTTATTATTTTTGCTAACTCTGTAAAAGAATTCCTTGCTAGTTTAGGTATTGAATAAGTTAATTAATTTAGGGTAGAAATGCTATTTTTATTATACTGGCTCAGTCATTCCGCACACAATTAATCTTCATTCAATTGTTTATATCTGTTTTTATTTGTAAGAAATGTTTTGTACTTGTATTTATAAAGTTCCTGAAATTGTCTTGGAAGGTAAACTCCAAGGTATTTTATTTGTCTACAGTTAACTGAAATATAATTTCTCTTTCTATCCCTTGCTGCTGGATTTTGTTTGTAATGTATAGAAATGCCGATAATTTATATGGGTTTATTTTATATCCTGTAACTTTGCTAAAGTTGTTAATTATTTCCATTTCATTTCAGTTGATTTTTTAAGATTCTTTAAATATGCAAGCATATCATCTTACTGCTGTAAGTGAAGTTGTGAATTGAAACTACCTTTCAACAAATCACTTTGGAATTGTACACCAAATGATATTAAGACTTGCATGCTCTTTTATTCCATAATACCACCACTAGGGATATTCCACAAAGAGGTCACAGTGAGTAGGAGAAGATCTATTTGTATGGACAACACTTTTTATTGTACAAAAATAAAAATCAAGTTAGAAAATGACATAAAGTTGGATAGACAAGAATTTTAAAAGATCTTTATGGGTCAGAGCATTGGGCCAATTCAAATAATTAAATAGTAGTAAATCTTACATTTGGATTAACAATTCATTTTATGAGTAAAAGATGGGTGAGTGGGGGAGAGAGAAAGAAAGAGAAGAAGAAGGAAGAGGACAAGGAGAAGAAGAGGAAGAGAGAAAAAGAGAGAGAAGATGAAGAAGAAAGAGAGAGAAGGAGAGAGAAAGACAGAGAGAGAGATACAGAGAGAGAGATTTGAGAATGGGTGCCATTAATTGAGAATGGCTGAATGAAATATATTGAAAAAACTAATAAAATTAGCAAATTCTTGCTTAATGTGCTTAAAAAGAACAGAAAAATCCAACAAAAAATAGCAAATGAACAAAATCAAATCACAACAAACCCAAAAGAAATAGAAAGAATAATCAGAACATATTATGAACATCTGTATGCTAAAAAATAAAAAATGAGGGCATAAAAGAAATAGAGGAATACTTTCAAAAGTACAAAACCCTGAAAATATTAGAAGATCACATAGAGATCTTAAACAATCCATACTTAGAAAAGGAAATAAATCTGTCCATAAAGGATCTACCAAAATAAAAAAAAAAAAGCAAACCTCTTGAACCTGATGGATGGACAGAAAAAATTCTATCAGACTTTTAAAGAATAGTTGGCAACCATTCTTTATAAATTATTCTGAAAATTTGAGAAAGAACTCTACCAGAATATTTTTGTGAGAGAAATGTAGTCCTAATATCTAAATTAAGAAAAGATAAAGCAAGGAAAGAAAAATATAAGATAATATTATTTATGAACATTGATTCAAAAATTTTAAAACTTCTTATCAGATTACAATGATTTAACCAAGAAATCCTTTATTATGATTAAGTGAGACTTACACCAAGGATGTGTGGGTGGTGTAACATCAGGAAAAATCCATACAATCATATTGAAAACCAAAACAACCACAGAATCATTTCAATTTATGCAGAAAAAGGCTTTCCCAAAGTATAATACTCATTTATGCTAAAAAAAAACAAACTACAAAATGTAGCCATAAAAATGCCTTTATTAACTATAATAAAAGCATCTACCTAAAACCAAAAGCAAGCATTATATACAATGGGTACATTATAACTTTTCTAATAAATACAAGAGTGAAGTCAGGTTGCCCACTCTCCCCACTACTATTGAAAATATAGTCCTACTGTTGGAAATACTACCAATATCACTACTTTTAGAAATGCTAGCAATTGCAATAAAACAAGGGAAAAGAAATAAAGGAATGGATATAGGTTAAAAGGAGACAAGAGTATATCTATTTGCTGATGACAAGACAGTTTACTTGGAAAACACCAGATAATAAGTAAAGATATTAGTTAAAACAATAGCTTCAGCAAAGCTGTGGTTAAAAAATAAATCCTCAAAAATCAATAGCATTTCTATATAATAATAACAAAACAAAAGAAGCAATAATATAAAAGGAAATCCCATTCTAAATAGCTCAAAATGCATAAAATATCTGGGGATCCACCTCCCAAAGCACTCAAAAAAACTTGTATGAACGAAATCCTTAAAAAAAAAAAATAAATGGCATTATAAACAGCTGGAGGAATATTCAGTGCTCATGGCTAGACCATGCCAATATATTAAAGATGACAGTACTACCTACATTAATTTACACTTTAAATGCAATACAAATCAACTTGCCAAGGGAATACTTTCAGAGCTTGATAAAATAATAACAAAATTCATTTGGAAATGCAAAAGATCTAGAATAACAAGGGAATTGATGAAAAGAATAAGGTCAAAGGACAGACTAGCACTTCCAAACATCAGACTATGTAATAAAGCAAGAGCTAATTAAGAATATCTGGTATTGATGAAAGAATAGAGAGAAAAATCAGTGGAAAAGACTAGATGAAAGTTATGCAGAAACAATGGAACTCAATAAATCCATGTTCTATAAGGAGAAAAACCCAAGTTACCTACAGAAAAATATCCTACTTGACAAATGCTGTAGGAAAAAAAACAGAAAGTAGTCTGGTAGAAGTTATACTCAGATAAATATCTTGTACCATACATTGCAGTATATTTTAAAAGCTCTAAATCACTAATAATAAGGGAAATTCAAACAATCAAAGTTGTATCTCACACCCAGAAAAGCAGTGAAAAGTGACAAAATAGAAACTATCAATGTCAAAGCAATTTAGGAAAGATAGATACATTAATTTGATGTTGGCAGAGATATGGATCAGGAAAATCATATTAAAAAGCTGTAATGCCATGCATAGAAGCTTTCCAGAAGAACTGCTACTGTGAATAGCTTTTTTTTTAAGTTTCTGATTACTCAGTATAGTGATCACTTTATTCCATAACAAAAGCAAAACATCCATGGAAAATCAAGATACAGCATAATTCAAAATATAGCATTCATTATATTTCAACTTATCACAGAAAATCACAATATAATATTCACAACATAGTCTCTCTTAGTAAAATAGTCACTCTTAAGTTAATTCAATCAGTCACAAAATAGTCACTCTTAAGTTAATTCAATCAGTCACTTATCAGTAGTATCAAAGAACACAGTCAAAGTCTTCCACTCTTCCGGCAATGTCTTGATTAACTCAATTAGTCACTAATCAGTAGTCTCAAAGTCTAACACTCTTGGGGCAAAGTCTTGACTAACTCAGTCACTAATGCTAACAATAGTCAACGTATTCAAAGTACAATCAGTCACTTATTCAGCAAAGTCTTACTAAGTATCATACACAAAATCCTCCACCCCTTAGGTCACTAGCAAACTATAATTCCATAATTACTCAGTAACCAAAGAGAAGTCTTTTCTTCATCTTGACTTGGGGCCTGTTCTCAGATTCCCCGGATCCCCTTCCATGGTCCCAGATTCTACCTGGATTCAATGGCAGACAGCTCCCAGTTCCTTGACCAGCTCTCTGGGGAGGTCCTGCTCCACACTGGCATTCACAGGGTCTGGTTCATGTCAGCTCCTTCACCATTTCTGCTCCAAGGAATTCAAGGCTCAACCAAGCCACAAACAAAGTCTCAGCATCCTGGTCATGCTTCAGTCACCTGGACTCCTGGCTCCTGGGCTCCGTGGCTCCTAGCTCTGGATTCCAGGCTCCTGGGCTCCTGGCTCCTGGCCTCTTGGCTCTGGGCTTCTGGGATCCTGTTCAGAAGAAGCTCCATCAAGACAAGTTTTCAGGATTCAGTTCTCCATTCTTCTGTAGCTGTTCTGCCACCAGATCTCAGTCTCAAGGAAATTCTGACTGTGCCTCTCTGGGGCTTTTCTTATATACACAGTATTACCTATATATACACAGTATTGCCTTCATTTATTTTTATTTTTTACCAATAAAAATTAATAGAAACATGATAAATATTATACATGTGAAATCATGCAAAATATATTTCCATATTAGCCATGTAGCAACATAATTCTAACTCTAAACTTTATAATTGACAAAGGTTGAAGGTTATTGAAATGAAAACAGATGATTGTAATGTGAAAAAAATTTCTTTAATCCTTGTTCTAATCCATCATCCCTTTATTAGAACATTTAAATCTTTTAGCTGAAAAAAGACTTAGAGAACATGTAGCTAAATCCCTAACTGAATCATGAATTCTTTCTATAGCTGTTCTGGGTGACTTCTTGATTAGATTTATTTTCCTTGTTCTAAAACAGTAAAACTAAGATAAATTGGAAGGAGTTAAAAATTACAACTCAATATAAAAATAAATTTCCTGACAATAAGAGTTCTCTAAAAGTAGAATGGGATGCCTCTGGGAGAATTTCCTATCTCAGGAAATCTTTAGATGGAGGGTAAATGACCTCTTTGTTTTGGATGTTGCTGAAGGAATTCCTATTCTAGCTATAAATTGAGCTAAATTTTTTTCAGACTTTATTTCTAACATTTAGACTCTATGATTATATAATATAGTCAGAAGTTACCCACTCTATAGCTTCTGCTAATTTGTTCTGACCCTGAAACAAAGAAGAAGAAATTATTAATTTTATTGGTATTGGTAAAAAAATAAAAATAAATGAATATTTTAAAGTTAGATTCTAGATGGAATACTGTAGTATAGAGAATGTCAGACATATTTAAAAGGACCTTAATTAAAGTCTTGCCTCAGACCTTTATTATCTGTGTGGCTCTGTACAAGTCCCTTCATCTCTCTCAACCTCCGTTTATTCATTTAAAAAATGTTAATAATAGTAGTATTTACCCCATAATGACTGTAGCATTTTTTTTAAGCAATTGGGGTTAAGTAACTTGCTCAAGGTTACATGGCCAGTTATTTCTGGGTGGTGATAAGTATCTGAGCCCAGATTTGATCCCAGATCTTTTGACTCTGGGGCCGGTGCTCTTACTCATTGAACCACCTGGCCACCCCGCATTTTGAGATAAGTAGGGAACTTTGATGGAGGAAGTGAATGCTGAGTTTAACCATGAAGAAAGGAAAGGATTGTCAAAAATAGGATGGAAATATTATACATATAATACCAGATGAGGAAAGACAAAAACAAGAAAAAGGACAGGATGAGAAGGGGTAATTGAGAGTACCCCAGTTTTTCTGAAATGTAGACTAAGTGAAAGATATATGGAAATTAGATAGTGAAGGTTCTTGAATAGCAAGATCACAAGGTTAAATTTATCTGGAAGTGGAGAATTACTGAAGTTACTTGAGAAGAAAAGTGAAATGATAATGGCAATATATTAGGAAAATTACTCAGTGATGTGAATGATGGATTGGAGAGGAACAAGTTTAAAAACAGTAAAATGGGAGTAGAAACTCATTACAGTAATCTAGTTTAGAAGGAATGTGAATCTAAACCAGGAAGTTTTAAAGAAATGCTGGGAAGATTTTAAAGAACAGGTATATATTGTAAGAGCAAACTTTTCATAACTTTGCAACTTACATATGCAGGGGAAGAAGGAAGAGTCAAAGATATTTTATCAGTATTTAGGAGCTGAAATGATTAGAAAGTTGTTGGCACCATCAACAGAAAAGGAGAAGTTGGAGGGAGGAAGCAGGTTTAATAGTGAAAATTATGTGTTCATTTTAGGATCTGTTGAGTTGAGTTAGAACAGGTACATCAAAGTGAATATGTCCATCAAGTAGTTAAAAATACCCAGGACTAGAGTTCTCAGAATAAATGGAGAGTAGATATGGATTTGGGAATTATTTTCATAGGAGTGATAATTGAAGGTATGGAATTCAATTCAATTTAATAAACATTTATTAAACACTTACTATATGCTAGCCATTGTGCTAAACACTGAAGATATAAATTAGAAAAAGATAGTAATTGGCCTCAAGGATCTTAAAATCTAATGGAAGACAATACACAAAAGGAAAGGAGGAGACACATTGTTCCTTGGAGTTGAAATTAGACAGATGGAGAGTGGAATGACCTGAAGTCTAATTTCTGCCCTCTAAAATGAAAAGCTGGGGAGAAGTTTAACACTTCATTCTCTGTCCCTCCAATCAGAGGGAAGAGGAGGCTGAGGGAGATGGTATACAAGACTTGAGTTAGCCACATGGTGATGAGTTTAGAAGTGATTGATTTATCCTGGGAGAGACATCTTATTTCATGGAGCCCACACACGTACAGGTCTTTAAGTGCATAACAGACAGCATGGTGCAGTGAAAGAATGTTAGATTCATTATCAGAGCACCTGAGATTGTTAGTATTTATGTGACCTTAGGCAAGTCACTTAAGTGCATTGGATTTCTTTTATTCCTATTGGTAAATAAAGAAGATTCGTGAGATGATAAGAGGTGTCTTTCCAATTTAAATCTATGAGTCTCTCATTTGAATCTCAAAGAAGACCCTTTTACTGCTGTCAGCTCTAATCACTGATGCAAAAGAATCTCACTGTTACTATTTTCCTGCTTAGCTGGGATATGAACTTAAGATGTCTTTGCATGTAGGAGAGTAAAAGCCTCATTCTTTTTTCCTTTTGAAATTGAATGATCACAGTTATATGTCTTACATTTCCCTGTCCCCCTTCTCCTTTCCAATTGGGAGAAATATTTCTTTCATCTAACCCACTTTTCTCCAGCTTTCTGGCCTTTGACTCAAGGAATGGTGGAAGGTCACAATTTTCATTGGATATCTGATATTTTCTAATAAGTACTTCCTTTATCAGTATCTGAAGTACTATTCCTTCCACTATAAAAGAGTCCTCTAGAACACAACTCAAAAAAATAATATCTAATCTCTGAAAGTCATTGTCAACATTTTCTTTAGATGGTAATGATCTATGGCAACTATTAGAGAATATCACAATTGCTAAAAATGGAGGTCACCATTGCCAAGGTTGTTAGCCTGAGAGAAAAGAAAAAACACAGGATGAAATTTTGAATCAACTCCTTCTTTGCTGCCACTTCAAATAAGGACAGGTATTCAACTCCTTGATGGAAATACTAATCTTTTTGTTGCTAAAGGTAAAGATCATATTTGCCAATATGTGACTGACACTCTGCCTGTTTTTGCTGTGGCGTGTAACTATTGAGTAAAAGTCTACTAAACGGACAGATGAAACATAGGATTTTAAGAGGTATTATAAATAACTGAAATTTAAGGGAAAGAATGGGGTGTATGCCTCTAATATTTAGTCCAAAAATGAAGCAATACTTTCTTTTTTTTAAACAATAACAGAGGGGGAAAACCTTTTACCTTAGGATTGTAGTTCAATTGAAATTATATGAGGATGTTATTACAATTACAAAATTGTGATGGGGGATAACTTCAGAGTCAACTTGTATATTATTAGTTCAAAGAATTTTGTTACCTTGACAACCATTATAGTCTTCTTTGTAAGCCAAATGACCCATGTGAAACTTAACTGTCTGTGGCCTTTGGGGTACCAAGGGAAAGGGCATGGTGAAAAGCATGCATAGTTTTCCAAACTTTAATGAGGTTTGCATTCTTTGAAGCACCTTCCTTTGCCTTTTCTGGAAAGTGTTTTAGCTCTAAGTGAAAAGTTGAAAGGGGAACAGTCAGGACTTAGTGGGAAACAGGTCAGGACTTGGAAATGATTTCAACCAGTCCTGTAATGAATGATGTATGAATTTTTAAGACAAAAAGAGGGAGTCTTATTCTGGTAATATGTGTAAATAACCAAGGAAAGCCTTGATAGTCAGCATAGATTTATCAAGTGCATACTGTATTCAAGACCCTATATATGCTAGAAAGTATCTTCACTCCCTGATTTTCTCTAAATAATAATAACCATAGGATTAGCAGCTCATACATATGTGATATTTTCGCTTTACAAAGTTTGTTATATCACTTGATCCTCAGAGTATCCCTGTGAGATAAGGACTACAGATATAATTTCTACCTATTTAGAGAGGAGGAAACCAAGCTCTGAGTATTTAAGTGACTTTTCCACAGGTCGGGAGACATAGGAATGATTTACATTTAAGTTGGATTAGCTGTTGAAACCAAGAATATTTTTTCCTTAATCTAGAATGATCTTTGGGGTTAGTTTGAATACTAAACAGAGCAATGTTACATAGTCAAGAGATAAATGATTTATAACTCCCCTGGTTCTCTTGACGGGCTATTCTTCTGAATTGCCTTTCTTTTGGGACAATTCATTTCCTTTAGTGTAGCTGCTCAATTGTGTCCTTACACTAGCTGCTTTATTGCTAAACCTATGATTAAGCACAAATTTTATAACATCTTAATTATTATTATTATCACCATTATTAATAATTTAAGGTGAGCATATAGTAGGCTGCAATAATATATTCCATGTTCAGTAGAAGTCATAATGCAAATATGTTGCTAATCTTATTACCAGAGGTTTAGAGTTGGAAGAAATATTAATTCTTGTAGTCTTTTGCCATGGAGCATGCTTGTCTATTTTGATGCAAATCCAAAATGTTGAGACCCCAAAAATGACCTTCTCATTTTCCTGTTTATTGATAGTTCTTTAATTTAGTTGCCTTGGAAATCTTCTGGAAATTATGAGTTGGTTTGCTATATAGTAAACATATAAAGGTTAATTCTCTCAATAGCCAAGATTTTAATTACTCCACATCAGTAACTTACCATGTCTGACATTTCTTGTAAATTCCTCTTATTAAAAAACCCTTTGAGTGTCTTGTAAGAGGTGATGAGACCACCAAAGTGGGTTGGCAGAGTGAGTTTTCTCCTTTTTTCAAAACAGGCTGGGAAAGCACAAATGTTTGAGAAAAGTAGTAATTCAATATTAGCAGACACAATGTAATGTAATGAGCACCAGGAACTTTGCTTGAGCTTCAGGGGTAAAAAAGAGCCTCTGAATTTGTTTTAAAGGCCTGCTGTACTGGTGTTTGTTGCATGTGGAAAAGAATGAGATATTTCAGTTGATATGCTTAAATTAATGTGATTAAAGAAGTGGAACTCATTAACTCTGCTACAAGAAGCATTTTGGCTACAAATTGGAATGTTTGAAATTCAGTGGAGTCAAACCTGATCTCAGGGGAAACCTTGGGTTGTCATTTTGGGTCACTTTATAATCCTGCATCCTTTGGGTTTTGTGATTCAGATGGCATCAAGGAAGTCTCGGAAGAGTAGGCATCATTAAGTTAGCAATGATGACTACCCAATGCTAAAAATGTCAGATGTATTCAGTCCATCAATCATTTATTCAATGCCTATTATCTTCAGAGAAAAGCCTAGGTCCCAGTAGAGTTACAAGATTTTGATAATAATCACCCTTATGAAAATTATAGTATAGAAAATATGGTGAAAAACACATTCAAATAGTAGCTTTGTCTTAATAATCATCAAAATCCCATTTATCATCCGTATCACTGAGCGACAATGGGCAATGGGAAGGTAAGGAAATGATGGATGAGAGGTTCTCTGTGCGCCCACAAATACCTCTGTTATCTATCAAGGATCATTGGGTCATAAGATCATAGAGTCTGAGCTAGAATGGACCTCAAAAGTCATTTAATACTACAAAACCTGGCAAGAATATTGAAAGTCTTTTATTTTATTTAAATATTTATTTTATTTTTAAACATCTATTTTAATTTAAATTAAGTTAATTTAAATACTTATTTTATTTAAATATTCAATTATATCATTGAAGTCTTTTAATAACACTATTTAGCTTAGGGCTCCCATCTTCATGATGCAACTTTTTCTATGGCTACAGATAGGGGCAAAATCAGTGACTTCAGTTATCTAGAGAAGTCTTCTTCAAGAAGACTCCTTCTACCAATGCAGGACAGCACCCACTTTCCAACTTCTTATCTCAGAGAATTGCCTAGAGTGCTGGAAGGTTTAATGACATGTCCAGGGTCACACAACCAGGATATGTCAGAAATGGGACTTGAACCCAAGTCTTTCTGGTTTCAAGGATAGTTCTTTATTCTAGGAAGAGAGCTACCCTCCCCCACTTCCCAGCTTCCTTTGCATTTTCTTTTCCCTTATTAGAAAGTAAATTCCTTGAGATTAAATACCCTTAGATTGTCAATTGTTGTGGTTTCTTTTCCTTTGTTTTATATTCATGTTTCTAGTTACTAGCATGATGCCTGGCACATAGTAAGTGCTCAATGAATGCTCTATCATCTATCTTTTTATCTATCATATCATCTATCTGCTGTGTCTCTATCATCTATCTATCTATTTTCTGTCACCTCTCTATTTGAACTAAAGAATCTTCTAAAACATGAAAAGAACGGAGAGACCTGAGGTCATAGCAAATCTCTATCACAATTTCAAAAAATTCTATTTAATAATGAAATGGATGACAAAATGTAATGCCAATTTCACAAATAATTTTGAGGAAGAGATGAGTATACTTAGACTCTAATTTCAAAAATCCCATTCTAAGTTTGATAACATGAATCCAACAAGTATACCAACTCCACTAAAATAAAGTAAGTTTAAAAACTGGAATACATTATAACCATCATGAATGAACACATTTCCCCACAATATTTGACAGAAAATATAAAAACATTTCAAGAGTTGCTTAAAATACTGGAAGTTCTTGTCATAGGAAGAAAGGTAGAACCATCAAGGAATAGTGCTTACGACAGGAGTTAATGCCCTACTATGAGACAAATGACATAAGAAAACTATTGAAGACCTGTGAAAAGACTGTATAGTAAAAAACGTGAATGTCACCTTTATCAAGCTGCCAACAGCAACCAAAATGTAATGCACAGAAAAGAACCTAATGGGGGAAAGTACATTATAATGATTTGTTTCCTTATTTAGCAATTTTTAAAAAATGAAATGTAAAGGTCCTATAAGGATTTAAAGCAGCATAAAGAACAAAAAATTCTCTCAACATTAATCATAAATTTTATGGAATTGAGAGACAAATCAGAGGATAGAGAGAACCTTTGAAAAAAGATGTGGAAAATCTCTGGTGGCCCATATGGTCAAAAGAAATTCAATATGATGAAAATGCAAGTTAAATCCTGAGTTCTTTGGAAAACTGTTAAGCAGTCAGACTGGATGAGATCTATAATTATTGACTCATATTGTTCAAAGTGGCACATATATTACAAGAAAAGCATTTTACTAGCTTTCTCTTAGATATAAGCCCAATCATGGTTTTATCTGAAGAAATGTAAAAGTTTGTTAAGTACTTACTCTTCTAGGCACTTTTCTAAAGAAACAAAATTAAAAGCGTTCTACCCTCAAGGAGCTTACATTCTAAAAGGGGAGATAATTCATATGTAATTAAAAATAATAACAGATGAAATGAGTATCTAGTACAGGGATAGGGAACCTGGAGCCTCCAGGCCACATGTGGTCCTGTAGGTCCTCAAGTGCTCTCTTTTGACTGAATCCAAACTACACAGAACCTTTGGATTCAGTCAAAGGGCTGCACTTGAGGACATAGGGAGCCACATGTGACCTTGAGGCTGCAGGTTCCCCACCCCTGGCCTAGTATGTAAGAGATATGATAAGCACTCCATGGGGCAGTCTACTTATATACCCTTTCCAGGTGAATGACCACATTGATTTAATTACAGCTCATAGAAAGAATTGGAAAGCAAGGGTCAGGAGAGTGTCACATGTGATTGGTGGCAGGGCAGATAGCAAAATGACTGGTGTAGATGACTGTATTCCACAAGAAGCATATTCTAATCTGGTGGTTTTGTCTACATATTGGAGCTGTTAAGTTTGTCTCATCAATTGAGACAGTCCAGTTCTATGACAGACATTCCAGAAGTGAGTAGATTGCCAGCCCCTTCAGATCCTGCAAGTTATCATTTTCTCATGTAGAAAAACCAGTAACTGTTCAAAATATAGGTCAATTGTGTGGCAATTGACAAAGTCTGTTTCTTGTCTAGCTTATTATAGGATGGGCTTCTTACTCAGGTACTTACTAAATGCACTATATACTAAGTAGCTACTGAAATTGCCTCCTAATACTGCAAATCTCTGATTCTCATGAACTTTGAAACATAAATGCCTATTAACTTCCCTGAGTCCCATTTATTACTTTTTGTGAAAATTTACTTTTCAATTACTGGATTTATACATATTGTCACCCTTATTAGAATGTGAGCTCTTATGGAAGAATCTTACTCTTGGGTAATGCTCTTACTCTTATGTAAGAATCTTATGTATTGTAAGAAATGAGAACGGAGAAACCCAAGAAGACTTGTATGAAATGATTCAGAATGAAGTGAGCAAAACCAAGCGAACATTTTATAGTATGATAACGTTGTAAAAATGAACAATGTTGAAAGACTTGAGAACTTCAGTCAATACAATGATCATTTATAATTTCAGAGGACCAATGATGAAACTGTGCTAAGGGCTGGGGATGAAAAGAAAGTCCCTACCTTCAAGGAACTTATAATGCAGGAGTCAACATGCTAAAAACTATGTACCTAGGGTAAATGGGAAGCCATTCTCACCTGACTGGATTAGCCATTGCTTCTCTCTTACTCAAAGGTTTTCTATCCTGGTAAGGATATTTTAGAAATTCTGCTTTGCTCTATAGACTTTGAGATTCAAGCATCGCTGTTGCATGCTTGGGAGACATTAGAGTAGGATTTCAGAAGGTGTATTGCCAAGATAAATGTCTAAATAAAAGTCTTCCTGGAAGTTATCCAGCACAGTTATCCATGAGTTAACTCATTAATCCTTTATGGAAATAATGCATTTGGTAGATTCTTTCCCAATGAATCAAACTAATCTTTTTTTCTCCTTAGGGAAGAATTCACTTATCAAATAAAAAAACTAAAGCATACGTTTATTTATTTGAGTGAACTCTTATCTCATAAACAAATTGGCCGAAGAGCCAAAAACGTTATTTGGAGAATTTTACCTCTGATGCCAAAATCCCAAATATCTACTCATATGTTCAGCACTCCTATAAAAAGTGAGAACAAGCTGTACTTGTCATTGATTCCAGTGGAACACATGGGAGCATAAGGAAAAAATGACTCAATCCTGAGTCTAAAGAAGTTTTCACACATAACCTATGGCAAAGAGATTATAAGAGAGTTGATATTATGGAAAGTCCATTAGTTCCAGAAAATCAGTGCTCCTGAAAGGGTTTCAGTCATGAAAGCCAATGAGGTTCCCGTAGCTTAAATGCTCCTAGAGAGCTTAAAGCTGGTGCTCACCAAGATGACAAAGTCATAGTACTTTTCCACTCTTTTATTATCTTCATTCTTCCCCTGACTCCTGGACTAGGAAAATTTCATTTCTTTTTTGTACCATTCTCTGAATGCTTCCAGTCCAATACTTCTGCTTCAGCCAAAGATACAACTCCTCTAATTAAAAAGCCAAGTCTTCCCACCATCTTGTGCTACTACTACAAGAGAAAACAAACTCGAAATATTGTCCAACCTCATCAGTAAACTGATGTATCTTTGAAGGACAAGAATGCTTCATAAAATTGTGCACAAAAGAAAAGAATACAGGCTCCGCATTGAGCACCCGAAGAGATCTATTGCGTATGAATAAAAAGCACGAGCTTTTAAGCATCTATTTTGTGACAATGATTTTGGTGTCCAAGGCTATGCTGTGCTTAGTTCTCAGTTCTCTGTTATGCTGTGGATATAGGAAGTTTGCATCTAAGTCGCACTTCGATGTGTGCAGGGTTGTTATGCTTTATACACAGCACTAAGCGAACACAAAGAAAGGGAGTTACCCATGTACATATCAGTTTTAAAAAATCCTGCTTTTATTTTGAATATTGTTTTACACTGAGCTTTAAAAAATTAAGTTTGTGCTTCATTTCTAAACAACTCTACCGGGTAGCTTTCAGGAAAAGAAAAAAAAATTTTCTCCTAGTATTTTGAGGAAAAGGCATACTAGTTATAATTCAAAAACAGTATGTGGTCACAGATATTAGGAAATATTAATGAAGCCATTGCTGTTAGAAATATGTTTTCATTAAGCTGGCATGGGGTGTGAAATTAGTTTAAACTGTAAAATCAGAGAAAGGCTACATTGCCAAGAAATTAAGTCTGATATGCACATGGGGTTCTTACTGACTACTCGAATTCCGTCCTTAGTTACAAGACAAGTTAAAATATCCAAATTCTAGGAATGACAATGTAAGAAAATATCTAATGTGTCTTGCAAATGTCATCTCCTTTGTCAATGAAAAATTTTCCTAATATTCTGTATTTTCCTGGGGGTAATGAATACTAGCTAATGACATTAGAAACATTCACACTCACAGTGTGAGATTACATGAAATGAGACAGAGCCCAGCTAAGGTTATTAGGTGCCAAAGTAAAGAAAAATCATTGGGCCATTCAATATGACTTCTTAACATGGGGTCTATCTATTGGCCTAAATGTTTGGTTTTCTACTAGGGAACTTGAGAGTAGCAGTGATGCACAAAAACAATTTCAGAATGTCAAAGCTTATTTGAGGATATAATTATAGAATTTTAGAATTTAATGGTGCCTTTGAGATCATCCAAGTTCTTACTTTTTTTTTAAGATGAAGAAACTGAGTATCGAAGTTTAAGTGACTTGCCCAAGGTTATAGATTCATTATTTGCAGAGTTAAGACTAGAATCCAGATCTCCCAACAATGTCTTTTACCATAACAGGACAAGTCAGGGGTAAGAAGGAACTTGTTGGTAGCTAGGTGGTGCAGTGAATAGAGCACAGACCAGTAGGACCTTAGTTCAAATTTGGCTTCAGACACTTGACACACTGACTAGCTGTGTGACCTTGGGCAAGTCATTTAACCCCAACTGCCTTGCCTTACTCCCTTCAAAAGAAAAAGAAGGAAATTGTTTTGGGGGGAGAAACACTGCTGGTGTTTTATTGCTACCTTAATGCATTCAATATCTTCATCAATTAGAGAAAAGTACCACATACAGTCATTTGTCTTGGCAAGTGTGTTAAATTATCCAGGACATAATGTACTGCCTTTTCTAAATTCAGTAACAGATGCACAGGTGTGCTTTCTGCTGAGTGTATGGTAAAGACTGAATCATCATTACAGCTTTTAGTCACAGAGAAATAAAATTCAATAAAATAAATTCTACTTGGTTTATTTCACCTGATTCCATAGTTTTGAAGGGTTAGTCAGAAGGTCTACAACCATTCTTCACAGTTTTCGGTGGTTTGAACCTGTGTTCTATCTTTTTCTTTGTTTTTGCAAGGCAATTGGGGTTAAGTGACTTGCCCAGGGTCACATAACTAGTGTCAAGTGTCTGAGGCCAGATTTGAACTCAGGTCCTACTGACTCCCCTGTACTACCTAGCTGCCCCTAATTGTATTCTAACTTGAATATAAATCATGGTACTTATATTTTTGTAGCATAATAAAAGGTAACATTGCACTGGGTGTTAGTTGAAGAAAGAGAATTTGGAGAAAGAGGAGGTGAAAAGGAAATTAAATTTATGAAAGACTTTCCATTTTGTGAAAATTTCCTCAGAAGAAACCTATGAGTGCAATGCAACTTTATTATTCCCATTTTACAGGTGACTTTCCTGAGGTCACAGAAGTAGTAAATATTGGAGTCTGGGCCTCAATCTATACAGTCTGACTCCAAATCTAGCAGTCTTTCTAATGTAATATGTTCTAAATATAAATTGGCCATTTTAAATCATAAAGTAAGTATACCATTTTTAATATGTCTAAAGGATGACATAAATCAAATTGAAATGTGAAAAAACAATCTAGTCAATCAGAATCAGATCTTTCTTCATTTTACAGATGAGTAAATTGAGGCACAAAGAGAAAAGGTGACTTTCTGAGCATCACTTCAATAGTAAATAGCAGAACTGAGTTTGAAACCAGTATCTGTCACTTGAGGCAGGTAAGTGGCTATTATGGCAAGCAAAGGAGTAGTGAGTGCCTTGTTTCAGTTATTTAATTGTTTAGCACATTGCTTCATTTCAAATATCTTTGAGTCTTATCCATGATTATATCAAGTCCTTGTTAAAAAACAGAACCTACAAAGCCCACAGTGGGAGGGACCTGCCAAAGACAGGAACAGGAAGTTCTTAAGACATAGACAGAACAGGGAGGAGCTAATGACAGATAAAAAGAGGGAGCACAGCTACGACTGAGCAGAGTTGAGAAGGAGAAAACTTTTGGTGTCCAGCACTCTGTCTGTTCTGTCTGTGTTGATTTGTATTTGTATACTTAGTCAGACCAAAGCCTTCTGCCTGTTGTTTGTGTTATTTTGTCAGATGGAAGCATTCTATCTGTTGAATTGTGTTACTTTGTCAGACAGATGCAACCTGTCTTTTGACTTGTGTTGATTTCACAGGCAGAAAGTGAACTGAGATGATAGTGCTGGAAATGTGTGTGAATGTTGTCGTAATTCTGCTAAGCTTGATGTATGTAGATATTGTTGTGGCTCTGTTGAGTTTTCTCTTCCCAGGAACAGAGACTTTGAGGGGCTTGAGGTGGACTGGTCACCACAACCTTTGACCTGGAACAGTAACTGGAACAGGAGCAGGGAACTGTCTGCCTGTGAGTCCAGGTGATAGTTGAGTGAATTTGGACAAGAGCTGGGAGCATGGAAGAGGAACCATGGAATTTGGGAGCCAGCCCTGAGTTAAGATGAAAGGACCTTTCCTTGGGTACTTAGTGCTGGCTGACAAGATCGTGATTTACTGTGACCTAGGGGTGGGAGAACTTATTACTTTGTACCCCTTGAGGATAATTGGAAGCTAGTCTCCAATCAAGAAGAAAGAAGACTTTCTGACAGATGAGATTAAGACAGTGTGACTGAGGGGTGGGAGAGCTTTCACTTTTGTATCCCTTAAGGAGGATTGAGTTAAGGACTTACTGAATGATATCTTTGGTTTAAAACTATGTGGCCACTTTAGTGATAAATTGTTATGTTATATTATTATAAATGCTGTACTTTGGTTTCTGTGAATGTTTTGTTTTAGTTTACTGCTGAACAATTAGAGAGTTCACTATATTATGTGATCAGAACCTTAGAGTTATTCACAGCAGTAGTAATCTGGAAAGCTTCTTGTGCTTGGCTTTACAGTGGCTCAATGAACAGCATGCCAGGCCTGGAGTCAGGAAGACTCATCTTCCTGAGTTGAAATCTGACCTCAGATACTTCCTAGCTGTGTGACCCTAGGTAAGCCATTTGACCCTTTTTTCCTCAGTTCCTTATATGTAAAATGATCTAGAGAAGGAAATGGTAAACCACTTCAATATCTTTGCTAAGAAAACCCTAAAAGGAGTCATGAAAATTTGGAAACAACTGAACAACAAATTATCTGTCACTCTTAACTTGCCACTTTCGGGAGCCTACAAATCTACAAAAACTGACTTTTATCTACATGTAAGGAGATTCATTCATACTAGATTGTAAATATCTTAGAACCACAAACATATATTTCTCTCTTTTTTACTGTCAACTGTCTATAATATAGAGCTGTAGATATAGTTGCTACTCCATAAGCATTTAAAAGTGAAAAAAAATTGAATGGATAAAGAAGCTTGCAATTAGCTTAACATTATTTCAATAGATACCATTCCTTATAAATTGGCTTAAATCCCACAGTTTATATTACTAAAGTTCTGGTAATATTTTCAAGATTTTTTTTGTTGACATTTGTTTAATGGTTTAAAATAAACTTGAAATACCCATATGCAAAATTGTTCTCTTTAGAACTTCAATATGTAGCAGAATATCTTGTATACATTTCAAATTCAGAGCATATTCCAAAGAAACTGGCCTGGCTTCCCCCTATTAAAGTAAACTCCTTACAGGTAGAGATTATCTCATCTAAATATGCACCTTCCCCTGGTAGCTCCCCTCCCCCAAAGACAGCATTACAGCAGGAGAAAACTTGTAAAGAAAAGGGAGAAAATAACATTGAGATTTTTAAGGAAGTTAAAGCAGATTTTCTGTTGAATCTTTTTCTCCTGATGTATACAAGATAGAATATGTGAAGCTTATAAACTTTAAATTTATGATCATAATGACAAATTAAAGTTTACAAGCCTAATATTTTGAAATAAGTTACAAGAAGAAAGATATAATTTGAATGTTCTTCTGGGTTCTGTATATTACTCTATTAACTAAAGAAAAATAATAGGAAGATTCCCCCCCCCATAATGTAGCCAACACTGTTTTCATACTGTACACAATGGGTTTATTAAATAAATGTTTGTTTTATATGCACTGATTTAATCTGAACCCTCATCCCACCTCCCCATCCAACTTACCAAATAACTATCTGAAAGTTTTTTTTCCCCAAAATAATTAAGTAATTTCCTGGACCACTGTCTATAGAAGGCTCATAGTGGGTTGGTCATAAACTGATATAGGGGTTTTGGCTAAGACTAAATCAGCTTCAGGGACCAAGGGATTCTGGGGCTGCCTAACTCACTGCACTCAGATGTCTGCGATGCTTTCCCACAGGACTGTGTCTCTAGATCTTAATGTGCACCATACACATTAAGTAGAGTCCCTGTCCTCTGGGAATTCTATAATGGATGATATCCATGCTGACCAATACACAAAATGAAATCAGCGATCTTTAAAAACACAAGGGCATAGCTTAATAAACAATACAACTTAAAATAAAATATGGATAACATTATTGCTTTTGTTTTCCTTCTAGAATTAGTCTTCAGCACAGGTTCACACTGTTTCTCTCTACTCCAGGAAAGATCTTGTCACAAAAAGAAGAAAATATATATAATCCTAGAAACTGGAGCAGAATATCTTTTGTAGCTATTTCTCTTGATAGGATAATGGTGTAATATCTGTAGGTCATAAATCTTAAATCCTGTAACACCTACCAAAAGTTCTAAAAAATCTTAGCCTGAAAATAGGGAAAGAAACGACACTAAAATGTTCTCTTGTTTCTCCAGACCACTGTATCAGATACAAAGTAATCAGGGAAAATAACCTTTATTTCTAAACTTAGTATCCACCTATTCTCGTATTTATTATGAGGTATCTAGAAGTGTGTTATCTGAAGCATGATATTCTGATACTGTTTCCTTATTTTTCTTGAGAGTGAGACAGGATCAGTCAGTATAAAGCTCTCTCTAGTTTCATGGAAATAACTCTCCTAAATGAAGTCTATTGTGAAAATGAGGTTTGGGGGCAACACAATTTGTGACAGAACAGAAAAATAGATATCAATTGATATTGGGAATAGACGGCAGTAATAAAGAAGAGGGCTTAAAGGTTTATTGGCTTAAAGGTCTCAATGATTCCAGGATGTCAGCACTGTACTAGCAACCATCCTTTACATGAAAGTAATCTTTCACACTAGAAACATTTTTAAGCACCTATCATGTAATCCAACATCTAACATTGTGCAGAAACCACAGGTATTAAGACAAATAAGATGTGTTACCTGCCCTCAAATTACCTTCAGTCTACTATATGAGCTAAAATGTATCCACATATTCGTAGCATATGAATTAGAACATACATGCATATGAAAAACATAAGCAATTTTTAGATCACAGACCAGTATCTTGATGAGTGTGCCTAACAGGGAAAGATCCAAAATATTCTCTGGGGCTCATCTCTGACAACCAGAAAGAAGGGGTTTTTAAAATAGGGTCATTTCCATCTCTAGATCATCGATCCTATGATTCCATATTGGCCCTGTGAACTTGCTATTATCCAAGGATAAAGTCAGATGGATGGAATCTTTCAGTCCCATAGCAGATTCATTCATGCCACATAACTTAAATTTAATGAATGTCGTAGGCACCATCCTAAGAAAGGCATAAGAACTTCTGCAAAGACTAAATCAGACTATTTCTTGGTATGAAACTAATGTCATATCGTAGAAGCACAGTGGTCTTAATTGAGGAAAAACACACACCAAGTAATGGATTAGAAGTAAAAAATATCCTTGATGCTAGCTGGATTCTCCCATTATCCATCTGTATGTCCTTGGTAAGGTCATTTGCCATATCTGGGACTCGTTTTCTATCTTTAAAATCAAGGCATTGGCTGAAATGGCCTCTGAAATTCCTGTTAGCTCTAACATTCAAGTGTTTGATATTCCTTGAACCGACGGACCCTGTATTCAAATGAAATAAATTATAAAATGTTTGACTTGTGTTTTTTCAATGAAATGAATGTTTACAATAGCTCTCCAAAATTTATATATAAAAATAATAGACATGAAGGGTCTATTCTGTTTCATGTTTGTGCTTGACATATATGAAGTGGCAATATGGTGGACACTTTCATCACATAAAAAAGAATTCTGGTAATAAATGCTTTCCATGTTAGTATGAAACATGATTGTGATCTATGAACCTAGCAATAGTGAAACATGACTTGTCATCCACACAGCTTGCAGTAGGTTGTTATTTCCACTTCTGACAACTGTATACCCTCTACACATGGAACATCTTGGAAATGGGTTGGATGGATCAGGATTTTGGGTCTTGCTTAATCACGTTGACTGTAAGGGAGCAGAAACAAAGGCAGAAAATGCACTAACCAGTCATTGTTGCTGAGCTAAGTTGGAAGTCTTAGGAATTATGAAAACTATCAAATGGTATTGCATATTATACATACAGGCATCCATTTTATAAATCATTCTTTAGTGTATGTTCTGGTAGAGAAGTCTGCCTCTGGTAAGACCCACCAACTCTGGAAGGCTTGGGATATGGAACCAGTGACAGGTAAGACCAATATAACTTAGTGTAGTGTTATTGCCAAGATTACCAAATTGTGCTAAAATTTTCATCTCTAGCTCTTGTTGAAACTATCCCCAAAGCTGTTGGGGTACTTACTGTCTTTGGAAAGGGAATATCTACCCAAGGGTGGGGAGCCTGTGTCCTTGAGGCCACATGTGGTCTTCTAGGTCCTTGGGCAAGGCCTTTCGACTGAGTCCAAGTTTTACAGAACTAATCTTTTTATTAAGGGTATTTGTTCTATGTTGGATTCAGTCAAAGGGTTGCACTTGAGAACTAGAGGGCTACATGTGGCCTTGAGGTCTCAGATTTCCCACCTCTGACCTACACCAGTGAGATTACACATCTTTGAAATACTGATGTGCCTATTTGTAATGGGAAGATTTCAAATTCCGTTACAGAAAAGGGATCATAAAACCATAAAACCTAACAGTTGAAAGGATGATCAGGAGCCATTTCTTTCAGCCTGCACCTGAATAGAATACTCCTCTTCCAATATTCCCTCAGCTTCACCGGCCAATCCACATAAGTAAGGGAGACACACATACGTATCCATTTCCTACAAAACACTGATGAATTAACAAAAAATCTTCCTGAGTTATTTTGGTGATTTCTTAATGATTCTTTTTTAATGATTTCTTAATGGTCAGAATCATTGTACATTTTACAGGAAACCCACTCAACTCAGAGGATTTATAGGAATATAGTATTTAAGTCCTCCCCCCACACACACATTAAAAAAACAGAAGATTAAAAGCAAGAATTACAATAGAGTTTTTCTATTTAGTTAGTCTTTCTCTAATCTATATTTCATGTAAAATGGAGCCAAGTTGGAACTGAAATAAATGGCAAGTTTTGATCACACTGCTTGTGATCTAATGAAAATTCTCATACATGCTGAAGTGACCATATAAAGATAAAGCAGGATGGGTCAAAAGACAAGTATTGTTTATTAAATTTTCAGGCATAATTCCAAATTGCTTTCTAGAATAGTTGGATGAATCCACAGTTTCATCAACAGTGCATAAATGTGCCTGTTTTCTGCAACCCATCAGGATGATTTGCATAGTCAAAGACTAAATTTTCAATAGAAAAGTTGCCAGCAGAGTCACCAGAAGAAATTAAATGGAACACTTACAATTTGGGAGAGAATTTTCTGAAAATTCAGTTCAATTTCACAAGCATTATTACAGCTATGATTTAGGCATATCAATCTGGCAGCTGTATGGGGATGATTGAATAGAGGAGAGACTGAAGGAAAGAAAACCAATTAAGAGCCTATTGTAGAAGTCCAGGTAAGTCAAAGAGATAATGAGGCCCTAAACCATGGCGATGGACTTTTGATCCAGGAGGAAGGAAAGATGTGATAGGTGATGAAATAGAACTGACAATCTTTGGCAAATGATCAGAGTGAGGGTTGAGGGAGAGTGAAAATGTGAGCATTTGAAGAGGCCTCTGACATTGTTAACCTGGGCAATTTAAAAGAATATTCAATGTCAATTAGTCTCTCAAAAGTTATATTTTGTTATTCAAAACCTGAGATAAACTCTCTCTCTTTCTTTGCCAGACATGAAGCAGTGTGGTGGTGGGTGATGAATTTTAGCATAAGGGGTCTATTCACATGTGAACACTCACATAGGCACATTGGACATGAACAATAAATGCTTGATTGACTGGTCTTTGTCCTGCAACATATGGTGCTAGCAAGTCTGTGGGAAGATTCTGGTACTTACTTAGAATACCCTTACCTCCAGGATTAGTCAGTAATTACAGAAGAAAGAGAAAAAATCATAAAGTATTATAATAAATATGCAGATGCAGCACTTTGTGACTATTAGGGGCATAACCCTCAAGTGACACAGATGAGCTAAATCGTATAGTGAATGAGTCACCCCCCAACTTCTTTATATTGACATGCTGAGTCTGTTCTTTCTTTTTCTGAGTTGCCTAAAAGGTTTTTGATGAGAAAGTGAACAACTCATTGGGATGATTGTTCTACTCTGATGTTGACTATCACTTATCTATGGGATCTGCTCTGGTTTACACATTTTTAAAATGAAGGAGTTGAACAAGATAATCTCTGAGGGACCTTCCATCATTAAAATGTTATTGGTTCATTACTTAAATAATAAAAACTTTGGAAATCATACTTATAAATCAGGGTAATTATTAAATAATGTGGTTGGGAACAGCCTTCTATCTCTAAGGCCTAAAATGAGTCCTCATGGCTGGCCAAAGTTGTCAAATTTCTTAATCCACTTTGAGGGATTTTAGACATTTTTTTTCATGACCATTATGTTGGTATGAGGTAAATAAAAAGAGGTTGGAAAGTTGTCCACTTTTTTTCGATGTTAATTTCATATTCAATGCAAATAACATCATGCAGAACTCTATTTAACCTTCAGAGTTGAGTAGACAGTAAGCTGTTCTGGAACCTGAAAATTATAGATACAGTTTTGATGCATAGCTATATATAACTATATCTCTACCTACACCTATGTCAATATCCATGTTTCTGCCTCTATCTCTGTTTCTGTCATTAAACAAATATCTTTATGTTTTTTTTCTCTCAATTTGGAAAATGCATAATAGGGTTGACTCAGAAAAGTTCAATGAAACTTTTCTAATTCATTGGTTAGTATTTTGGGGAATAAGGCATGGGATCACAAACTATCTTATCACTAAATGACCAAAACAGCAAAGATGATCATGCCAATAGGTATCTGTTGTGATACTCTCCAGGCTACTGAAGAACATAAGGAAAATAAAACTCAGGTTAAAAAAAAAAGTTTAGGTTGTAAGTGATATCTAGTTCATTGCAATTCAATAAACTTTAAGTACCTACTCTGTGTAAAGGGCTGTATGTGCTAGATCTGGGAGGAAAAACAAAACAAAACAAAGCAAAACATAGTTCCTGAACTCAATGCACTTATAATCTAATGCACAGGTTTGGCCAGTGAGAGCATTTGGTCATTTGATGGTTTGCCTGTGGGCAAATAGCACTTCTTTAGAAGATATGTTGGGGATGAATAATAATTTCAAACCAGATTTCAACCCAGACTCTTTCTCCAGCTGCATTCTCTATTACCATATAGAATTGTTTGGGCTCTATTGTACAACAACAATAAATAATAAATCCCTAAGGATAACAATATTAATATGATGACGTCAACAATAGCTCTCATTTGTATAACATTTCAAAGTTTGCATAGTACTCCACAAATATTATCTCATGTGATTCTCATAACAACCCTGAGAGATAGGTGTTATTGTTACACCCATTTCGCGGAAGATAAAACTGAGGCAGATTCAGGAACATGGCTATATGGAACTAGCACCAACCCACAAACCTAAAATTGTAGTAGAGTACTGTTTCCAAGATAGTGCCAATAATACCAATAGGATATTTATATTAAATGGGATGGTTTTTGTTTGAGGAAGAAGTTTGGGATCTTTAAAGGAATTTTGCACCTTCCCAAAGGAAATCCAATTGGATCACTCCTGGTCTTGAATCCAACTCATTGCAGTGTCTTAAATACACACACAAATGGAAATATAATTGTATATAACTTTAAATATATATTTAAATTTAAAATACATGTGCTATAGGCATGTAATATGTATATATATATATACATATATATCTACACACACACATACATAATGTGTGTGTGTGTGTACAAGCATGCAGGGCAGCTAGGTTGTGCAGCAGATAAAACCCTGTCCTTAGAGTCAGGAGGACCTGAGTAAATTCAGCTTGAGATACCTACTAACTATGTGACCCTGGGGAAGTCATTGAACCCTACTTGCCTCAGTTCTTCATCTGGAAAATGAGCTGGAGGAAGAAATGACAAACCACTCCAGTATCTTTGCCAAGAAAACTCTAAATGTGGTCACAGAGTCAGACATGACTGCAATGACTCAACAAAATAAAAAATATAAGTATGCATGTATATATATATGTGTGTGTGTGTGTGTGTGTCTAAGAACATTATATATGCCACACAAATATATAGTATACATATGCATATATTCAAATACACACATATGGGTATATGTCACTACTGTGACAGATCTAGTACCATTTGAAATGAAGAGGTATTCCTTACAGATAGTGAAGTCTTCTAGATAATTTTGTGCAAATGGCTTCACTATATAGGCAAGAAACAAGTCGATGAATAAAATCTGTTGTCCAAATTATGTCACACAGGTGGATAGGCAACCTATAGAGCAATTTTATTAAAGAAAATAGATGCAGATAGACATTCTATACATAGATACACACATATATGAATATATTACATATACACATAAATAAAAAATACATGTATATGTACACATTTCTATATCATTATTTACAATATGTATTGATGGGTGACTCTATAGATTTTTTTTCCACTGAAATACATGTCATACTCTAGAAAACAAGTATTCTTCATTCATTTATGTTTTCTTTGATATTTTTTCCTCTGCCTCTATTGTTAGGCCATGAAGTAGTGTGTTATCCACACAAACAGATAGATAGACAGACAGACAGACAGGCAGACAGACAGACAGACAGACAGGCAGACAGACAGACAGACAGACAGACAGACAGACAGACAGACAGACAGACAGACAGACAGA
>NW_027186304.1:32821405-32832768 GCF_028583685.1 Petaurus breviceps papuanus | reverse complement strand
AGATAGATAGATAGATAGATAGATAGATAGATAGATAGATAGATAGATAGATAGATAGATAGATAAGGTCCAGGTGACTCTTGAGAATTCCAGAGCTTGATACTACCTGCACAAAGGATCCATAAAGAGTAATATTTAGAATACCTCAACACCTCTAAGGAAGACGCAGGAAAAAATTATTTTCTAGAAATCCCCTTGTAAATGAGAATGAATGCATAACAGAGGGAGTGAATAAGTTAGGGAAGTGAGAGTTTGATTGATGGATGGTTGGATGGTTGGATGAAGAAATGGTTAAATGGTTGCAAAGATGCACGAATGTATGTCCAGCCAGCTTAACTTCCTCTGACTCTGAGAAGGGAGGAGAAGCCTGGTGGCTCTGCTTCTGCCTGGCCACTCTGGCCTGTGTGCTATGAAGTGATGCATCCCAACAATTGGACCTGTCCTTAGGTTCTGAGGCTGATTTTAGGAAAGTGAAATAGTTGTTCTGGCTCCTTTTCCACTCTCTGCTCTTGCACCAAAAAGATTCAGGTGCTTTAGTATGTGTGCATGACGTCGGTGATTGTGAAGAGATATCTATGAGCTTGAAGGAAGCTCGTGGTGAGGAAGGAGCACATTAGTGATGCAAGAAATGATTTGTGAAAGATCCCAGAGGAAGGAAATGGAATGTTGCAAAAAAAAAAAAAAAGCTGTATCAGACAGAATCATCAGACACCTTTTCTGCGGCGGTGCAAACACACATTAAGAAGTAAAAGTCTCCAGTAACAGAAGCTCTTGGAAGGGATGTGATGATGTGAATAGACAGAACATTTGTTACACAACATGTGCCAGGCACTATACTAAGCTAAATGAAATGCTATGCTAATATTAAATGAAAATACAAACAAAAAGAATTCTCATGAAGAAGCTTATAGTCTATTGGGGAAAACAACACATAAAGTGGATCTAGAAATTGGAGGGGTCAGGGTCTAAATAGTTCATCACTCTATCCATTAATCCACAATTCTTCTCTGGGTGTAAATTATTGACGCTTGAAGTATACAGTGATGATACTTACCATATGGCTCCTGAATGCCTATCAATGAATGTCCTGAGAGGTAACATGCTTCTGTAAGAAAAGCACTGGATTTAGAATCAGGACACCTGGGTTCAAATATTGGCTTAACTTCTTGCTACCTAACTGTGTGACCTTGGACAAATCACTTATCTATTTAAGATCTAAATTTCCTCATCTGGAAATTGAGATATGAGAGAAATAGACAAAATAACATCTAAGATACTTTCTAGCTTTAAATCTATAGTCCTGTAATTGAATAGACAGAACATTGGCACATTTTGAAGAAAGGCTTCCAGGAGCTAGTCTACTCAACCAGGACTGCAAACAGACTTGAATGGCTTGTGAACATTGGGACTTCCACTATTTTATACTCAATAGATTTTTTTTAATGCAGGGTGGGATTAGTTGGAACCTTGTACTTATAGACAGGGTAAGAAGATCTCAATTACCTTTGAATAAATGAGTAAGATAGATAAAAATATATGCAGTGATTAGTACCAATTTTTTGGTTCATTGGTTACATCTGTAACTTCATCAACTACTTTAGCAGTTCTGTCTTTCCCTTTTTCCCAGTCCACTCCATTTAGGCTAAGGAACTTAGTTTTAACAAACTACCTCACCAGCTGAACAAAAGGTATTGAGAAATCTATCTCCTTTCCAGTACAGTCTGTCATCTAATTTCTTCCTCAGGGAAGCTCTAGAAATTTTGTAAATTTATTTTGATAATGACTACCAGTGATATAATTAGAAAATTTGGAAAAATTGCCAAAAGTTTCAGGAAATAAACCTCATTTTTTCTGTTCATTGCAAAGCAATCCATTAATTTCTCTTGCAAATGAAGATTTACTTGGATGGTGTGTTTCTTGTGTCGATATCAAACGTTACCCCTTAATGAAACTATCTGATCCTTCCATTACCCGTTATAACTCACATAACTTTTTTTTCTTTTTCAATTCTCTCATTTATCCATGCTTTTATCATATCACCCTTCTAGACTTATGCTCCATGAAAACAATGGACTTGTCTTATCTAAATTGTCTATCTTGCCTATTGCTCAGCATTATACATTGTGGATAGAGAGCTTGCTTTATTAATGTTTGTTAAGAATACTGGCCTTGATGTATGGGATAAGGGGAGGATCAGAAAAATCAAAGATGATTTCTAAGAAAATGGACCTTAGTGATTAGGAAGATGATGGTGACAAGTGAAATAAAGATCCAGAAGACCAACAAAATGTTTTGGATAGGTCAGATTTGAAATTTGTAGAGATATCTGGATCAAGATATGCAACATGGAATTAGAAACACAGGCCTAGAGCAAAAGGGAGAAAAGTTGGGGTGGAATTGTGCATTTGAGAAGAATGTATTATGATGATATTTAAAATAGGAGAGATCCTCAAGGAAGAGAATATAATGAGAAATGAGAAGAGGTCTCAGGACCGGATAATAAGAAGGTGCTGGCAAGAAAGTCTTCCTTGTTGCCTCTATAGAGAGTAAATTTGGAACATAACTAGTTAATTAGCCTTCAACAGATTTAGTAATCCATCAATTTAGCATGGCTGTTCAATAAAACAAAAGCTACATTTTGAAAAGCATGATCTTAGGAAGGAAAACTGGACCAAGTTCTAAGGGATATGCATAATGACTGGCAATGTTTTATTACACAAAACTTTATTTATCTTGACGCAGTGACATGTTCTATTCATTGTTAGATTTTCTAGACAAATCAAGAAGTTGCACATGCTCCAAGGCTTTCTGTGACTAATGTTGGCTCACTACTAGCAGTAGGCTGGAACATCTAGCTCTGTGTCCTGGATTCTGATACGTTAATACACGCTCACAATATTATTGGAGAATACAAATTTGCATGACATTATTTACATCCAAATTTAATAAATCCTTGTATACTCTGCCACACATTGTCAACACCGATTACTTGGGAATTTAAACCATTTTCATTGAATACATTTTACTTATATTCGATAGCTGTAATCTCAAGAGGTAACAAGACAGTTCAGTGGATAAAGAGCTAGGCTTGGAGTCAGGAAGACCTGAGTTCAAATTCTGTCTCAAACACTTATTACCACTGTGACCCTGGCCAAGTCACATAATCTCAATTTTCTCTTCTGTAAAGATAATAATAGCACATGTTTCCTTGAGTTGTTTTGAGAATCAAATGAGATAATATTTAGCACAATGCCTGGCATATAATAAGTGCTTAATGAATGTTTATTCTCTTCTCTCCTCCCTTTGCATGATGAATGAAAAACAAACCTAAGTACTTTCTCTGTGCTAGGTACTAGACTAAGAACTGGAGATAATAATATGAAAAACAAGCCAGTCTCTATCCTCAAAGACAGTGCATGTAGAGAAATGTAAGCTGGGGGAGTGAGGGTAGAGGAGTTGATGGTTTGGTCTAAGAAATCACAGGATTAGTGAGTGGACTTACATGATACTTAATTGTCATTTCCTTTCCAAGAATGGTAATGTTGATCTCTTTACTGCTCCCAGAGTAAGAAGTGGGCAGAAAGTAAGGGAGTGGGAAGTAGAGAAGGTAGTGGTGATATCACAACTTAGCAAGAAAAGTGTATTCTAATAGTTCACTGGAAAACTACCTATGGTGATGCCCCAAAAATACTAAAACACAGGGTGGGGTACAAGAGTGTAGCACCTCTGAACTGTGTGGCCTTGAGGAAATCACACAGCCTCTCTGGGCCGCATGTGGATAAACAGGGGACCAAATTTTTGGCATTTGCATAAAATTTTTTGCTTTTTGTTTTGAGGGGGGAAGGCAAGGCAATGGTGATTAAGTGACTTGCCCAAGATCACACAGCTAGTAAGTGTGTTAAGTGTCTGAGGTAAGATTTGAGCTCACGTCCTCCTGACTCCAGGACTGGTGCTCTATTCTCTTCGCTACCTAGCTGTCCTCCAAACATTCTTCACTTTGATGGAGAGAATGATCTCCATGACTGGGGTGGGGTTGTGGGGTCTAGGGAATGGGTTTAAGAATTTGGGAGGGAAAAGAATTCTGGCTTTTAACTTTGAGAAAGGAAAGATGAGAAATAGGAAAAAAAAGGTTTTGAAAGGCAGGCATGTTGAGAATTTAACATCCCAGTATGTCACTGACTTCCAGCCTGTTATTGGGTTATCTCTCTCCATCCCTCTGTTTTTCTCTTTGTCACTCTTTCTCTTTGCCCCTGTCCTTCTATCTGTATCTCCCTCTTCTTGTCTCTCTTTTTGCATATCTCTCACTCTGTTTCTTGCCCCGTCTTTCTTTGTTTTTCTGTCTCTGTACCTTCTCTCTCTCTCTCTCTCTCTCTCTCTCTCTCTCTCTCTCTCTCTCTTTCTCTCTCTCTCTCTCTCTCTCATATCTCACGCACAGTGGGAAAGCTCATTAATCCTCTATAGTCAGTCTCTATAATGTCAACTAGGTGACACAGTGGATAGAGTGCTAGGCCTGAAGTCTATCCAAAACATTTCCATCCTCCAACCAAAAAACCAGGATTATTCTTCCCCCTGGATCTTTATTTCACTTGTCACCATCATCTTCCTAATCACTAAGGTGCATTTTCTTAGAAATCATCTTTGATTTTTCTGATCCTCCCCTTATCCCTCACATCTAGTCAAGGCCATTATTCTTAACAAATATTAATAAAGTAATTTTTAACTCAAGTTAGAAGACAGCCCCAGTCACTTACAAGTGACCCTTGGCAAGTCACTTAAACTCTGTTTGCCTCAGTGTCCTAATCCATAAAACAAGCTACAGAAGGAAATGGCAAACCACTTCAGTATCTTTGCCAAGAAAACTCAAAATTGTCAAACATGACTGAACTATAACATAGCTTTTCTTATTTCTTTTTGCTTTATGCTTAGATAAATAGATTTATTCACTATTCCCTACTTGTGATAGTCTTATTTTTTAACTAGCATTTGGTGAGAAAGGAGTGAAACCTCAGTTTACATGTAATTTGGACCACTCCTTTGCCTTTAAGGGAGACCAACCAAGAAAGAAGCATGAACATAAAAACAAAATGATTTCTCCTAGGCTAAAAATATTTCAGGGGCAACAGACAGATATAATTTTAATCCAGTTACACCTCTCTGAGAATAGATTGACTATCCTTCAGTTTCAATCTCCTATTCTAGTTCAGGCAGTTAACAAAGCCTCTGTTGTAGAGGGATAATAGACATTCCAAAAATATTTTTATGCTTCCCTGAGAGCCTCATTTAGACAAGCCCATATGGACATATACATAACATAAATGAGCAACACGTACTTTACATCTATAAAATGGGGGAATGGCATGGAGGATAAATAATGTACTAAGCATTTACATGTGTTAAAGACTATGCTAAGTGCTAGTGATACAAATATAAGCCAACAGGACAGTCCTTGCCCTAAGGTGCCTTACTTTCTGATAGGGGAACCAACGTATATAGGGGTCCTAGAGAGGATGGGAAAGAGAGAGGGCACCCATGTGGGAGCACAGCTAAGACAATGCAAGAAGAAGAGTGATAGTCTGGGTTCTATTAGGCAGAAGATTAAGCTAGAAGACCTTGAAAGGGTCAAGGTATGGAATTCATAGTGGGGGTGGACAGTCAATTGTGGCTAGGGTAAAAAAAGACTGCAGAAAGCAGCCATAGTTGAGGTCAGTCTGAAATTCCATAACTCTGTGAAATTAATTTTACTGTTGCCAGAATTGGTATAGAACAGTTATAACTGTGTAGGGAGTTTTTAACAGTATAGGGAGCTCCCAGGGTTGCGCCTCCCTTCAGTAGTTCATATAATCAGTTCGCCTGCAATGTATCCTTTCAAGGGAGTTGTCTAGGCAGACTAAGAGGTAAGCGTAACTTGACCAGGGTCAGATATCTGGGATATGTCGGCAGTAGAACTTGGACTCATACCCTCTATCTCCACACACAATTATTTACTATGCTGCTTGCTATTGTCAGGGTTGTTGTAGCCTTATGAGTTAGAATTTGTCCCTAGAACTTTTTCAGCAATGTATCCCCAGGACTGCTGGACTTTTTTTCTGACCAGGCCTTGATCTTTGAGTCTATTCCTCCAAATTTACTAAATTATTTTTCTTCCAATTAATCTCATTCCTCTCACACCTCTAACAGCATTTAAATCTCATTGCTGGCAAGTATACCCCTTCTCATTAACAAATGGTGCTAATTTATGAACATGGCTGTTGTTTTTTTTGTCTTTTTCTCCCTTCCAGATGGTTAAGGAAAATGTTTTCTAACACAATATGCATTGCCTGATACCTTAAGAACCTTCCTCCTCTAATCTGCTACACAAAGTCCTTCCCCATTGTGGTAGTTTGTCTTTCTGGAAATTCAGGAAATGCTCAGTGTCTGCCATAGTCTTTTTTATCTAAAGCAGAACAATTTGATTTCATTTTACAAGTAGCATTTGTTAGGTGATTTTCATAAATGAATCCAATTATGAACCTCTTCCGCTTTAGACATCTTTAGTACAATGATCTCAATTTGTTTCTCTCTCTGAGCTTATCCTTCATCCTACATATCCCTTTTTAAATATGATGGTTCAATTTTTCTTTTTTCCAGGCTTATCTTTCCACAAAATGGTACCTCTAAGCAGCCCCATCAACTATAATATAAATGTCTTCCTTTCTCAGGTAGGATACAAATTGGCTTTGAAGAGTCACTTCTTTCTTCTGCTTCGTGAATGCTGAGGGCTGTAATTCTCCTCCATGATTCTCTATGTTTATTGCTAAGAAATTGTTTTCATGGAGGCTATTGCTTTCTTACTTTAATTTTTTTGGATAATATTTCTGGTATTTATAACATCAGAATTGTTTCCAAGTTTAAGAATCCCCCTCCTTCCAGTTTATTTCTTTTAATGTAGATTTACACAGGCCAAAAATGCTGTGCAAAATAAAATAGAAAAACTTGGCTGCAGAAATGGTAAAAGGTAGAGTGCACAGGCAAATAATCTTGTGCCCTTTAATATCCTTTCCTGCTTTGAGCTATGATGACTCTGCTTCCTGTTCGAGGAAAAATGTGCTGAAAACCCTTAAATGTCTCATTTTACTGACTTTAAAGGTTAATGAGAGAAATGATCTTTTTCAATTTATAATAAAGGCCATTGAAGCATAAGGCACAGCAACTAGTAAGGTTGTCAAACTGTTGGATGATAATTTGCATCATTTACAATGTGCTGTCACCCCCTGTCTGTCACCATCAGCTGCCCCTCATTGCTAGCTAATATCTGCAAGAGCTAGGACATATAATGGTTTTGTTGTAGATAGAATGCTAGACTCAAGGTTAGAAAGATTTGGGTTCAAATCCTGGTTCTAATACTCTAACTATGGAACCTTGGGCTAGTTCCTTAATTATTATGCTAAAATTCAGTTTTCTAATCAATAAAATAAATGAATTGGAGTTAGTGGTTTCTTAGGTTCTTTTCAGCTCTGAAACTACAATACTATGATCTACCATATTAGATGGGTTGCAACATGTGTTAGAGGAAAGGGTTCTCACCACGACATAATAATTGATCTTTGATGCACTGATACACAGTGTATCAGTGGCCCTTGTGCTACAGGGGAGAAATCACTTAATCCCCTGCCTGTACTTCTCATATCAACCTGTTCCTTTCCATTCCTAATATAATCACCCCAGCCCTGAACCCTGGTGGTATTTATGACTCTTTTCTATCTCCTCTATGTTACTTCTGAATCAATTTTTAGAATATTAGTTCTAAGACTTAGTCTTCCAGTCAGCAAACTTCAGTGCCCTCCCAGTGCCTATCAAATATAGGAAAATTTTCTGCCATTCTGGAGCCTCTACAATTTGGCTCCAATCTCCCTCTCAAATGTTATGTATTCTTCATGTGGCCTGTGTTCCTACCAAATTATATTTCTTACCACTCTCCATTCACTGCTCACCATTTTTACCACTGCTCTTTATGTGAAATTATGTATATCAATAATTATATATAATATAAAATATATGCATATGTGCATATATTATATTCATATGCTGTGGGGTACTGGCAATATTTAGCAACCTGAAAAGAAAAATTTACACCTATCATTTGTTTAAGTTGAATCTGCAGTATTAACATTAGTGTCCATCATTTTCTTAAGTCTGAACAATCAATAAAATTGTAAACTGGGGCTTGATTTCTAGAGTTTGTTGATTTTAGAGGTATAAATGCTGACACTGAGAAATTTAACAATCAACTCTGGAGAATCAGTTTGATATAGCTATGATACACTCATACACAGATGTGTATGTGTGTATGTGAATGTGTATTGTTCAATAGCATGAACATTTTACAGATTCTGGAATTATCCTTCTGATTGACAGATGCATTCGGAGGATGAGTCCCTTCAGAGTTAGCTCCCTTCAGATCTCTAGGGATAAATGATATTTTTTCTTTTAAAAAAAAAAGATGAAAAGGTCATGACTTAATCTTATATGTTCTCCTTAGTGTAAATTTCCAGTTACATTTGTATTTCCCTTATATCATTGATTGACCTATTTATTCATGCCCCAATATAATTTGACCAAAAATCAATTGGCATTTATAAAGGGATATTTCCTGAGCAAGAACAGAAGCCTTCTTACAAGTACATTTACCACTTACAAGTACATTACAAACACATCCTTCTTACAAGTTCCCATGGGAAGTCCACTCTTTTCTCTATCACCTCAGCCCCTGGGGAGAGTGGGCTCAAGCATAACACATTTCTTTTAGAGCATTTATTTCACTAAATTAACTTCTGAATGGTACATTAGTTAATGAGAAGTTACATTGCCTTGCTGTTGTTTCCAATTCACAAACTCAATTATGGACTCCTGTCACTGGCCCTTTAGGATCTTCTGGATCACACTTTTCATTCCATTTCATACTCATTCATCTAAGAACAGGACAAAAGTACGAGCATATAAGTGTACTAGGTGATTCAAACTGAAACTCTACATCATATTATCTATTCCAGGACATTGCGCCAGAAGTTCTGCAGCTTGATGACTTTGTTTCTGGATGAGTCAATCCCCAAAGATCTTTCACATGTCATTCTATGTATTCTATTCATCTACATCTTGTCCATTAGTTACAGGGCTTCTCAGTAATTTCTAGAAATGTGATATCTAAGATTTTGTTTCTTGTGGTTGTTTTTTTTTTACCCTTGGAGACCACTAATCCTAATATTTCCTCAATAAATTATCTTCAATATAAGTGGAATTTGCCTCTAAAAGTTCTCATGCATGTTCACAATGTTCCTATCTCTTAGCTTTGTCTTAATATTTCATCTTGAATACTTGCAATTTTTCCAAGTTTCTTCTCTTCCATTCCTGTTTTGAGGAACCTGCTGTCTTATTAAAAATGTCCAGCTTCTGTCCTAAATCTTAATTTTTCCTTTAAGTTAAGAGCTCTAAATTCATTCCTTGTCTCTTTCTTCATTTCTTTTTTAGATCATTCAACTACTCTGAGGTTTCTGCTACTATAATTAATACTAAATTTCTCACTTTTTTTTACAATGTTCTCATTGCCTTTGTTTACATTGTTTCTTCACTGGATAAAGAAAATGTGGGTATGTTTGTGGGAGTATACCTATTTTCTTCAGTATTTTGTGAATTTCTTTGAGGATATTCTGTTTCCTTTCTGTTATTTGTGTTTTACTTTATTTAGTATGTTTCTTGCTGTTTTGAAATGAAGGAGCATTATGCTTAGACATAACTTCTCACTTAACCATCTTGTCAGAAATCCTGCCATGCCTATATTTTTTAATACACTGTAACTCAGCATGAAGTACATGCTTTTTCACCCTATTGAGAAGCTGGCACCTGCCCCCAGCATGTCTCTGGGCTAGCTCGATGGCTTTGAACAAATCATCTGAACTCTCTAAGTCAAAATTTCCTTATGTGTAACTTGAGAATAATGATACTGGCACTAGCTACTAACAGTATCATTGTGAGGATCAGATAAAGTAATGTATATGAAGACTGTTTAATTATATTGTGATACATAAAGGTAAATTATTATTAATATTTGTCTTCTGAAAACCAAAGCTCTCTATATACACTTCCCTTGTTGTTTTTAGCTATTTTCCACTTTGCTTTTCCATTGCTATTATTAAAGATTTTATCATCACTATTTCATCTTTTAGGACTTCTTCTATTCCCGAGCATGTGTCTGACAATTTCCAAAGCCCTTCTACTTGGCTATTACACATTATAAGGTAACACCACCACCTGAGCCTATTTAGGCATAGGCAAATGTTTTCATCAAGAGCAAAATAATCAGATGATTCAATGCATGACAATTTGAGAGAAATTAACGAAAGCAAATCTTTAAACATTTCAGATTGAAAGAGTCATAGAACTTCAGGGTAAATAATGAATTGCAAGTAGTCTTTTACATTAAATAGCAATAATAATTACAATTATTATTATTTACATAAAACTTTATATGTTACATCATTTTATCTTCAAAACAATCCTTTAAGATATGTTGTTATTAGGGCAGCTAGGTGGCAAAGAGCACTGGCCTTGGAGTCAGGAGGACCTGAGTTCCAATCCGGCCTGAGACACTTAACACTTACTAGCTGTGTGACCTTGGGCAAGTCACTTAACCCCAATTGCTCCTCCAAAAAAAAAAACCTAAAAAAATATATGTTATTATTACCCCCATTTTACAAATAAGGAAATTGAGACTGACAGAAGTTAAATGACTTGAGGTACCAGAGCTAATATGTGTCTGAGGTTAGGTTTGAATTCAAATCTTCCTGATTCCAAACCCAATTGTCTATCCACTATCTTGTACATACCACCTAGTGGTAATCCAGATTCTGCTTGAAGACCTTCAATAAGGGGGAACACACTATGTCCTGAGAAAAATCCATTACACTTTAGGTTAGCTCTAATTGTCAGGATTTTCTTTTTAATCATTTACATTAAATGAGAACTTGTCACCTTTTTAAAATCTTTTATTTGTTGTTCCTAGCTCTATTGTCTGAGAGGAAATAGAATGCATCTAGTTATTCCTTTTTATATATCATATAGTTATACCGTGTTTCCCTGATAATAAGACACTGTCTTATTATTTTTTTTTGGACAGAAAAACACCAGAGGGCTTATTTTCAGGGGAGGGCTTATTTTAATGAACATTGATAGCAATTTTAATAAACAGGTAAATGTGAACAAAAAAATGTACCTTTATTCAATAAGCAAATCACTGGCGAAGAACAGGATGACGCACTCACTGCTGCAGTTCTGATTGAATGCAGCTCGGAGCGCGGCGTGCGTTTCACCTGGGGGGGGGGACGGTGCAT
>NW_027186304.1:32806405-32821305 GCF_028583685.1 Petaurus breviceps papuanus | reverse complement strand
GGGGGGGGGGGACGGTGCATACAGAGCGTACCGTAATGTAGCATGCAGCGCAGGGGATCACCTTCACTACAGTAGCAATCTCAATAGGGCTTATTTTCAAGGGAGGGCTTATTTTCGGGATAGGTCTTATTATTGGGGAAACACGGTAATATTATTATATATGTGAAAGATTACACACATATGTGTGTATACAAAGACACACACATACACATACACACATATATTTACAATACTTGAATCGTTCACTGAATCTTCTCTTATTTGGGCAAAATATCCAGCTCTTTCACCCATCTGGTACAAAATAGAGATCCTTTGCCATTCTTGTTGCCTGTCTCTGGACATTTACAAACAGAATCAAACACAATATTTTAGATGTGGAACTTTTACATCCTACTCCTAAAAGTTAGGTCCCTCATAATGAACCCTAAGATTGAATTAGCTTTATTGGGTGTTATATCACACTGTTAAGTCATATTAATATTTCAGTCCACTAAAACCTCCAGTTCTTTTTTAGACAGAATTTTGCCTATGCCTCCTTCATTTTATATTTCTTATATAAATGTTTTTAAGCACAGGTAAGACCTTAAATTTATCACTACTAAATTTGATCTTATTTAATCTGGAAAATATTGAATCTGGAATCAGAAAGAACTGAGATAAAATCCAATCTCAGACACTTACTAGCTATGTGATCCCTGTGGCAATAACTTTTTATTTTGTTATATGTCAAGAAATAATGTGTTGGAAATTAACACAATACATATTAGGCTACAATTTTCAAATTTTGCCTAAAACATACAAATTTCTTATTCCATCACTGATTTTCAGTTTCTTTCAAGGTTATCATTTCCAATTCACTAGACTGACTTTCCCAGTTGGCTAGCATTTTACCTATCATACAGGGTTGTTGTGAGGCTCCAGTTCTGTGACTTTGTGTTTCTATGCATACAAAATGCTCTGAAAATCTTAAAGCCATCTACAAGTCATTTATCACTATTATGAAGCACCAAGTGAAGTAGAGATTGGTTAGATATCTAGCTAATTTGACCAACATCAGGAGCTTAACTGGATAATGAATATATTGTATTCTGTTGGGTTTATGATTAGATTATGGTGCCAGTTGATCACTTTGGCTACTGATATTTATAAGACTTAAAAGGACAGGTATGACTAGGTCTTATTTTCCACATTGTCACATCATTTGTAGAACTTGATTATAGTTTTCTCCATCCAACTGATGAGCTATGTTGGACCATCCATATGTTCTTTCTAGAGTCTCTTGACCAACAAAGAAAATGAGTGACCAGGACTTGGAGGACAGTATGAGGCTGTAGCCATAAGTATCCCTGTATATCTACCTCTGCAAAAGCCAACATACATATCCTTCTTTTGTCCCTGTGCAATTGCTGAAAGAGGCACACTCATTCAAGCTATACTTGGTTAGTTTTGCTTTTTACGGAATATTATTCAGTGAGATACCTTGGCATAGTCAAGAGCTCTGGGTTCAAATCCTAACTTTGACACTTAATTGTGTGACTCTGGGCAAATCACTTAAACTCTCAGAGCCACAGTTCCTCATCTGTTAAAAAAAAATGGAAATTATAATACTCATATTACCTATCAACTTTTATGAGGAAAGAGATTTATTAACTACAAAGTGCTGTAAAATAAGTTTTTATTGATATATGAAATTGTAGCAATTTACTATTTATTTTCTGATTTTCTCTTGGTTTAGATTACAAAATCTTTGGAAAAGCTTGCAGTCTGTTTTAGGGATACTATTCTTGAGCTATGAGTGCCTTTTCCTTTAACAGGCATATTAACATTGTTGCCTAGAAACCAGGAAAAAAAAGTATTCAGGAAAGAAATAAAGGCCAGGGGAAATGAAGGGATTTATCATCTGCAGCAACATTTGATGTATGATAGAAACTAGAAAAAATTTTGATCAACCTTAATTTGATGAAAATGTCATTATTTTTAGTCTAATAACTTCAGAAATTTTTTAACCTTAAGAATTTATGTGAATTTCTTTATTGTTTGGATATTTTCATAATAATATGATTTCTAAAAGTATATATGTGTGTGTGCACATATACCTATATATATACACACACACTTTTATTTAACCATTTTTCTTAGAATCTATTTGATTATGAAATATAACTCTTTATCTGAGAGATGTTTCTTTTACATTCGGTTCCCTAACTTTCTGAAAATCTCAGGTCATAAATCATTTGATTTTCATTTGAAGTAGAGTATATTCATGTAAACATTAGTTCAACAATTGAATGAGATTTGTTGTGTTTTACATAATGATTCATGTTGAAATCAAACATACTTGAATAATTTGAAAGATTTATGGTTTCATTGTTCCATGTACTCTTTCTGTTGACACAGACCCTAAGCCTTCCACACCCTGTTACATATATGAGTTACTATGGCCAACAAAATGTTTTCCTGGTTCTCAAACTTCTGCTGATGAACATCACTCTTGTTACTTAGGCTGGTCATAGGGTAATAGATCCAATGCAAGACCAAGACTGTAATTAAAGCATTTCCAGCTTGGTAGGGCATATGACAGCTTTTGATCTGCGGTCATAGAGACCCTTTGAACATTCAAGGGGAAAACCATAACACAATGATTCTCATCAGTAGGATTTTATTAGAAGATTATATATAATCCTTAGCCTACAGTCCAGTTAGTTTGATAAATCAGACATTGAACATAAAGGTCATAAACTACACAAGCCTGTTTGTGTAGCATGAAACAAAATGAACTTGTTTTCATAGTCTGTTTTTTAATGATTGTTCTAAGTCTCTGACATCAAACACGTTGCTTAGTGCGAAGATCCCCCTGAAATACAACCCAAAATTCCTGAATTTGAAAGCTTCATCTTGCCTGCAAATTTGTAGGATCCAACTCTATTCTGCTGCATGCAAGTCACATCCCTTAATGTGATGCCTATAACTTGAGGGCATAAGGCCTAAAAGGAACATCTAAAATAGTTCTACCTGACCTTCTACATTTTTCAAGAGCCTGCTCTTTGTATCATTCTTGTGGTTTTTTTCTCCTTGATATTACTTATTCCCAAGTATTTCTAGAGGTGTTGTTTCCACCTGATTTTTGATCTCCTCTAAAGACTATTACAAACTTTTAATAGCTAAAACTTTTCTGTTCTTCATTTCTAAGTGAAGAAAGGGTACTGAGTAAAGGAACAATGTTCTAGAAAAAAGGTTAGTTTAAAAATGGAGACTATAAACCCCACTGATCACTCCCCAAATTCCTATAGCAGAGGTGGGGAACCTACACCCTCAAGGCCACATGTGGTTCTCTAGGTCCTCAAGTGAGACCTGTTGACTGAATCCAACCTTCACAAAAGTATTTATTAATACTCAAAATAGTAGCCAGCAGTCACTGTGGCACTATAGAAAAGGTAAGAGATTATCTGCAATTGTAATGGGAATTTGAAGATTGTCCCCTGCTCCTTAATAAGCCTAAAGGAATTTGAAAACCTTCCCTGCTTTGAAGATATACCCTGCCCCCTAATAGGCTGAATGTAATCACATGGAGCCTGTGGTGGGAGGAGTTTGCTGAAGGGTGGAGCAGAACCCATAGGAAGCTGGGAGTCAGAGCAGCTAGAAAATGGGAAGAGAGTATGCACCACAGGGAGACAGTTAGGCTTGTGAATAATGTTGGTTTGTGGGAAGGCTAAAGGATGCTTTGGCTCTCTGTGCTGTTATGGCTTATTAACTTCTTTGCTACTATGATGGAATTGGCTTACTGGTTTGGAGATTTGGTTTTCTGGTGTCTGAATGAATGTTTTGCTTTTGTCTTCTAAATGGAGAGTCCGTTATATTTTGCAATTAAGTTGGCATATTTACAGTGGTCATAGGTGCTGTGAATACTGTGCTGGTGCTACATTATCTAATGTTGATTCCTATGAAACCTAATATCATGGAACCTAATATATTAGTTGAAACAAGTAAATAAATTGTTCTACCTTGAGCAGAATGAAGCCACCAGCAAATGTATAGATAGTTGAAATTCATCATTTTTATTGCACATCTGAGGATAGACAATTAATGTCATGCCTTTATTACTCTCTCCTTTCATGAACTTGGTCTCCTCTGTAATTAAAAAAAAACAATCTCAACATTTCTTTCAGTAAGTGGAAGTTAACCACTGGCAAACAACTGGAGCCAAACAAGCAAACAAACAAACCTCACTACTAAAGAATTTATAGTGGAGAGAAGCCACATAAATGTAATGAGAGACCTTACGTCAGGGAATTCAGTGTACTGAGAACAATTAACTAATACCATAGAGAAGTTTTATGAAGATATAACTATCAGCTATGATATATAACTATCATTAAATGTGAGGAGGCATTCAATCAGAGCACACATCTAATACAACATTTGAAAATCCATATAACTGGGGCAGCCATGTAGCACAGTGAGTAAGAGCACCAGCCCCAGAGCTGGGATGACCTGGGATCGAATCTGGGCTCAGACATGTAGCACCCACCCAGAAACACCTGGCCGTGTAACCTTGAGCAAGTTACTTAACCCCAATTGCTTAGGGGTGGCCAGGTGGCTCAGTGAGTAAGAGCACCGGCCCCAGAGTCGAGATGACCTGGGATCAAATGCGGCTAAGATACTTACCACCACACCCAGAAATAACTGGCCATGTAACCTTGAGCATGTTACTTAACCCCAATTGCTTTAAAAAAAATCCATATAACTTTGTTTTTATTCAGGAATTTTTCAGTCGTGTTCTACTTTCCATGACTCCATTTGGTGATTTTCTTGGCAAAGATACTAAAGTGGCTTACCATTTCCTTCTCTAGACCATTTTACAGATGAGGAAACTGAGGCAAATAAGGTGAAGTGACTTGCCCAGAGTCACATGGCTAGTAAGTGTCTTATGAAAGATTTGAACTCAGGTTTGTTTGTTTGTTACTTTAGGTTCAGCACTCTGTCCACTGTACCACTTGGATGCACCATATGATTTAGAAAACCTATAGATATTGTGACTTCTGATCTCCTTTTCCACAGTGACTGTGCCAAACCTTTTTCTCTCTACCTTAACACCTCTAACCAATTCAATCACATCTAGAAAAAGCCTATTCTTCCTGTTTCACTGAGATTAAGTCTAAGTGAAAAGACCCTCACCAAACTGATCTCATTCAAAGAATCTCAGTATCATAAAATCATGGAATTTCAAAGTTGGAGATGTGCTTGCCATCAGTTGCATGTGGTTTTGTTGCTACATGCAGGCAGTTTTCTGCTTTTTTAATTTTTCAATTGAATGCTCTCTTCAACTGATACTTCAACTGATACTTGATGTAGCTTTTTCTTTAAACCATTGCCAGGTTGACATATCGGCCATAGCAAATATTTAAAATTCACCTTTGTTGACTTTCCTTTTCTTATTAATTTTAGCTTTTATTTTTGACCTTGAAAAGTGCCAGATAGAATGGGAATTTACATATACATTTTAAAATAGAAAAAAGTATTTTATATGAGACCATAAGTCTCAATTATGTAGTTTTCTTTTGAGTATATAATAAAATCAACCTATATTTTTCAAAGATATCCTGCTTCTCTAGTCTCCTTTCTGGTCTTCCTTCTGTTCTTTTCTCTCCATTAAAATGAAAGAGAGAGAGGAGAGTTGAATGAGTTGCTTCTTTCTTTTCTTATTTTTCTCTTCTATTTCTATTTCTACTACATCCTACTTTGCCCTTCCATCACCCCCTCAGAAGAAGGGGAAAGAGTTTTTGTAATAAAAATGCACCACCAAGCAAAACAAATTCCCACATTGACTATATTTGAAAATGTAAGTTCCCTTCTACATCTTGAGTCCACTGCCTCTCTTTTGAGAGGTGGAGATCAAGCTTTATGATCAGTCCTCTGAAGTTGTTATTGGAAACTGAGTTGAGTTCTCAAGTCTTTTTTGAAATTGTTTCTCTATAATGTTGGAGTAATCATATAAATTGTTTTACTGCATTGACTTTTTTTTTTAATCTCTGGGAGGATATAGAATCAAAATGAGTCATATGTTGGAAGTAACTGACCAAATGTTATGCAAAGGAATAACTAACTAGGAAACTTGAGAGCTTTTATGGTTGTTAAAATAGTGTGGGGGACTTTATGCCAAGATCAATCCAGACCAATACAGAGGTTTTAAAAGCACATTGTTCCAGAAATGGTCAATTTGGGTTGTCATTAAGGAGTTTAGAACAACGTATTACCTTTAAGGGGACTCATACTGTTTCCACTATACCCTGATGAACAGGTACACTGAAAAAATATCTCAGTGGAGCTAGCATAGCTTTCTTAATACATGCATACAATTCTAAGGGAATGATGCCACTGTTGGCCATATTTGCTGAGGTTTGGACATGAGACATGCTGTCCTATTGATGTGCATTTTGTAGTCTCTGAGAGAAAAGTTACAGGAAGCTTACCACCTAGCTATACCTTCATCTGAGAAGAGCACTGACATAAATAAGACAGCATGATGCCAATTTCATTGTTATATCTTTTTAAAAATAGCAGATTAATCTGAGAAATTATGGTATTTTTAATTTAATTTTTAATTTATGAAATAAAACATGCATTTCCATAAATGATAAAAGATGAAACTGCAGATCTACTATGAACAACTTGTTATTCCTTTCAAATATACAATAAAATTATCAGGTAAATTTCTTTTTTTTCCTTTCCCTTCTCCCCCCCCCCAGATGGCTACCATTGACACAAATGTATGTATATATGTACATATGTGTGTTTGTATATGTATATGTGGTGTGTGTGTATATGTGTATGTAAAATTGTTCTAAGTAGTGGCATTTCTAGGTCAAAGGGTATAGGTAGTTTACTGTCTCTTACGGCATAATTCCAGACCATTCTCCCAAATTGTTGGATCACTTCACAATTCCATCAACAATGAATTAGTGTCCCAATGTTTCCACATCCCCTCCAATATTTGTCACTTCCCTCCTATATCATTTTAGACAATCTGGTAAGTGTAAAATGATATCTCAAGGTTTTTTTTTAAAATTTGCCTTTCTCTAATCAATAGTAATATAGAGCATATTTTCATATGACTATACGTTGTTTTGATTTGTTCATCAAAAAACTGTTCATATCCTTTGACTATTTATCAACTGGGGAGTGACTAATATTCTTATAGATTTGAAAATGTCTTTATGTATTTTAGAAATGAAATCTTTATCTGATAAACTGTTCATAAATTTTCTTTCCTAACTTTCTGCCTTCCTTCTTTTCTTGGTTACATTTGTTTTACTTATACAACCTTTTTTTATTTAATGTGATTAAAATGAGTTGGTTAAAGAATAGAAGCAATCAATAATTTCATTAAAGAGAATGACAATAATGAGACATGTCAAAACCTATGGGATACAGCAAAAATAGTGATTAGAGTAAAAGTTTTATCTTTAAATGCTTACATCAATAAAATGGAGAAAGAACAGATTAATGAATTAAATATGCAATTTAAAAAACTAGAAAAAAATCAAATTTAAAAAGATCCAGATTAGCAGATACATAGAGCACTACTCCATAATTTTTGTTCAGTTGTGTCTGACTCTTTGTGATTCCATTTGATTTTTTTTCCCTTGGCAAAGATATTGCAGTAATTTCCTTCTCTAGCTCATTTTACAGGGTTAAGTGACTTGCCCAGGGTCACATGGTCAGTAAGTGTCTGAAGCCAGATTTGAAGTCATGAAAACAACTCTTTCTTATTATAAGGCCAGGGCTCTATCCACCTAGCTGTGCTTTGTTTTGGAGGAATTGGAAACCTGACTATTTACCAAATAGCCCTAGTGGTTGATGGGTGACCTAAAAAGAAAACCTACCACAACCCTTTATTGTCAACAGGGGGGTTAGTTATACTTGCTGAGGAGCACTTTGAAACTAATGTACCTTCACATCTGTAATCTTTAAGCAAAACAGACTGCTTAAGCAGTCATGAAAAGTCTACCTGATCTAGACAATGGCTTAAAAATAAAGAAATTTCAAGTGAATAGGACTTTGTATACTGTATCTTAACACCTATGGGAGAGGATAGAATCCAGAAGTAACATAAATACAACCAAATAGTTCAGGTTTGCAGACTTAAACATATTCACACTGCTAGCCAACAGGGACCTGGTGCAATTTTAAATCTGGGGGAAAAATAGCTATATTTCTAATGATAATTGTGATCAGCCTATGCTATCAACTAGTACAGGTTTATGAGAAAATAGGTCACCAGGTCAGGAAAAAAACAATGATCATCTAGTCAGTGCCCAGACTAATATCCCAGGTGAAACTAGGGCCATAATTACTCATGGATCCAGATGAGGATGTTAATGTCTATCCATATGAGGTATTTTTTGCATGCATTACATATGGACTCAAATTGCTGCATGTTCAACTTACTGTTTTGTTTTTTTCTGCTTTATTTATATTAATTTGCCTTGTATTCGCATCATATGTGTATTGGATAGCTTGCTAGCTATACTTAGTTTTGTTGTTAACTCTGTGCACACAAGCTATTTTGCAGTCTACCAGTGCTATTATCACTTTGATCATGCATATTTGTTATATGGATATGTACATAGTGCTAACACACATATGTACATATGTGTTTATATATACCGTGTTTCCCCGATAATAAGACACTGTCTTATTATTTTTTTGGACAGAAAAACACCAGAGGACTTATTTTCAGGGGAGGGCTTATTTTAATGAACATTGACAGCAATTTTAATAAACAGGTAAATGTGAACAAAAAAAATGTACCTTTATTCAATAAGCAAATCACTGGGGAAGAACAGGATGACACGCTCACTGCTGCAGTTCTGATTGGATGCAGCTCGGAGTGTGGCATGCGTTTCACCAGGTGGGGGGGGGGGACGGTGCACACAGAGGGTATCGTAATGTAGTGTGTAGCGCAGGGAATCACCTTCACTACAGCAGCAATCTCAATAGGGCTTATTTTTGAGGGAGGGCTTATTTTAGAGGAATCTTACACAGTAAGGGGAGGGCTTATTTTCGGGATAGGTCTTATTATCGGGGAAACACGGTATATTAGATCCTTCATGAAACTGAAACCTGTATTCACTGAATCAGCCTGTAAAATGATGCTCTCTAGTGTATTAGATCTATTGCAGGTAGTGTTCATGTATATTTACTATGAATGGGACCTTCAAGTAATTATATGGAATGCTGGCTTAATCATACCTATTGTGCTAAATGCTGATCACATTTCATGCTGTATTATAAAATTCCAGATGTCAGGTGTACTGTAGCCAATTTCACAACAGACTTCCAAATTCTAAGTCCTAGAAGAGGGAGAGGGAGAATATAATAGGGGTTTGATAACTTTCATCACGGAATTTGTAGATGAGAGGGAGAAGTATTCCCTTTCAGCCCTAAAAGCAACCTGAAATAACCAGGTGGAGTTCTTAAAGAAATATATATTCTGGGAAACATTGACTTAAAAGGAGTGGAGACTTCTAGAACTCAATATCAGCAACAGAAGTAGGGAGAGATAGTGCCCCCAGCCCCACCCAAGAATTGACAAGCTGAGCCAGAAAGAATGTGTCAGAGAGCTGACAGCAAAAGGAGAAACGGAAAGGAGAGAATAAAAGGAGGGTTTTGAGCTATGAGAAGGGAAAATAATGAGGAGAACCAGAAGAGTCGTACAGGCATCTTTTAGCAGAAGCCTTGGCCTGAAGCCCTTGTGTACCCAATTCTTCATGGAGTAAAGGAAGTTTCCAAAAATAAACGTACGCTTTTTCCCAGTATCCCCTCCTTCTCCCTCCCAGGACTGTTCAGTATTGGGCACTGTAAAATACTCTATTCATTTCTTTTACCTAAATGTTTCCTGTATCCTGATTTTTCCCTCAAACAAAGACAAACTCAAATGATTTAAATTAAGGCAAAGATGGGGCTTGTGCAATTTGAGGAATTCCAATATAACACATATAAAAGAGAGATTAATCAATGAAAAAGCATTCATAAGCACCTATTATAAAGAGAGAGACTTGTTTACAATCAGAGAGGGAGTACGCACACCTATGAATTTTGGACACATGATTCACATTATATGTAGCATGGAACCCAGTGGCATATGCTAATTAACTTGATCAGAGAGAAGAGTTTCATATTGCATGTCACAGAACAATGCAATTTGTCTCCTTGGAAAACCTCATTTGAAATCAGCAATGACTAATAAGGGACCATAACAAGCAGAGATAATTTTTGCCAGGTGGTGAAAATTAAGAGTGTCCTCATTCACACTGGACAATTACTTCTAAATTAGCCTTCAAACTATTTACTGGATAAGTTAAGAGAGTAGAACAAAATTCTTGTCCTAAATTTTAAGGAAAATTTATGCGTGAAGAATATGAATATATATTATATAATATTTATTATATTATATATTATAATATATATGCCATAGACTCTAGGTTTAAGGAAGCTTGAAGCATTGATCTTAGTTCCTTTAGTTATGGATCTGCCTAAGGAGGGAAAATAGAACAATGTATCAATTTTTGAAGGAACTTTGGATGGAATTACAAAATGGGTTTCAGGCCCAGTTTTGCCAATTATTCTCATCTGTAAGATGAAGGGATTGGACTGCAGCCTTTTCACCTGTCTCCTTGCTTTCTAATTTCTACCCCCTGTAATCTATCCTTCTGAAGACTACTTAAAACAATCTTTATAATCCACAGATTCTAATCATATAAGTGAGCTTCTTATCAAAAACTTTTCTCTCTCTTAGCTCCCTATCATCTCTCTAGCGCAACAAGGTGGCACAATGGGGGCTCAGCCTGGAGTCAGGAAGACTCATCTTCATGAATTGAAATATGGTCTCAGACACTTACTAGCTGTGTGACTTTGGCAAAGTCAACTAACACTGTTAGTTGCTCATTTGTAAAATGAGCTAGAGAAGGAAATGGCAAGCCACTCTAGTATCTTTGCCAAGAAAACCTTCAAGGGTGTCACAAAGAGGCAGACATGACTGAAATAACTGAACAACAAAATCTCTTCAACATAAAATACAAACACTGCTGCCATATTTCTAGAAATAACACCCAAAAAGATGTCACATTCATCACAGAGGATTAGAATGCTTAAATAGGAAATTAAAAGATATTTGGAATAATAGACAAATTTGGCCTTGGAGTACAAAATGAAGCAGGGTAGAAACTAATTGAGTTTTGTCAAGAGAACTCACTAGTCATAGGAAACACAGTTTTTCAACAACCCAAAAGGCAACTTTACATGTGAACATCAACAGATGACCAATATAGAAATTGGATTGATTAGATACTTTGCAGCTAAAAGTGGACAAGCTCTATACAGTCAGTTAAAACAAGACTTGGAGTTGTCTGTGGCACAGATCAAATACTTTTTATTGCCAAATTCAGATTTAAATGGAAGAAAGTAGGAAAATGATCAGACTGTAGAGATAGAACCTAAATAACACCCCTTATGAATATGAAGTGAATGTGACAAATAGAATCAAAGCATTAGAACCGGTGGATAGAGCATCAGAAGATCTATTGACAGAGGTTCACACCATTGTGCAGAAGGTAGCAAAAATCATTCCAAAGAAAAAGAAAAGCAAGAGAGTAAAATAGCTGTCTGGTGAGGCTTTACAAGTAGCAGAAGATGAAAAGGGAAAGTAAAAGGAAAAAGGAAAAGATGTACCCAACTGAATGCATAATTCCAGGTCAAAACAAGGAGAGATTAGGTTTTCTTAAATAATTAATGCAAAGAAATAGGAGAAAACAATAAAATGGAAAAGACAAGAGATCTCTTGAAGATAATTAGAGATATCAAGGGAATATTCATGCAGAAGTGGGCATGATAAAAGACAAAAGTGGCAGGGAATTAGAAGTAGAAGAAACCAAGAAGAAATGACAAGAATATACAGAAGAATTATATTAGAAAGATCTTAACATCACAAATAACCACAATGGTGTGGTTATGACCTAGAAACAGACATGTTGGACAATAAAGTCAAGTTGGCCTTGGAAGAAATGCTAACAATAAGACTAGTGGAGGTGATGGAATTCCAACTGAGTTATTTTAAAATCCTAAAAAATGCTATTTCTAAAGCGCTGCACTCAATATGCCAACAAATCTAGAAAACTCGCCAATGATCAATTGATTGGAAAAGATTAGTGTATGTCCCAAACCTAAAGAATGTTCAAATTATCACCAATTGTGATCATTTCGCATACCATCGAGGTTATACTTAAGATTCTGCCATCTAGGCTGCAGCAATATTTGAACCAAGAATCACCAGGCTGGTTTTTGAAGAGGTAGAGGAACTAGAAACCAAATGGCTGATGTTCTCTGGATTAAAGAGAAAGCAAGGGAGTTCCAGAAAAAATCATTTACTTCTGTTTAGTGGATCATACCAAAGCCTTTGACTGTGGGGATCACAGCAAAATATGACAAATTCTTAAAGATATGTGAGTACTAGATCATCTTTCTTGTCCCCTGAAGAGCCTGTATGCAGTTCAAGAAGCAATGGTTTATACTTAACATGGAATGACTGATTGGTTTAAGATTAGAATGGGCGTACAAGGCTTTGTATAGTCATCTTACTTATTTAACTTTTATATAGACTACTACATCATGCGAAATGCCAAGCTGGAGGAAATAAAAACTAGAATTAAGGTTGCTGGGAGAAGTACTTTCAAAGCCTTAAAGCAGATGATACTATTTTGATGGCAGAGACTGAAGAGAAATTGAGAAGCCTATTGATAAAGATGAAAGAGGAGAATGTAAAAGTTGACTTGAAGCTTAACATTAAAAAAAAAAAACTAAGATCTTGTCAACTTTTCCCTTTACTTCCTGGCAAATAGAAAGAAAAGAAATGGAAGTAGTGTCAGATTTTATATTGTTGGGCTCAAAGATCCCTTCAGATTGCAACTGCAGCCATGAAATTAAAGGACATTTGCTTACTGGAAGGAAAATTATGGAATATCTGGACAGGATACTAAAAAACCATCAGAGACATTATCTTACTGACAAAGTTACATATAGTCAAATCTATGACCACTCTTTCTAGTAGCAATCTATAGCTGTGTGATTTAAACAATAAAGAAAGTTGAATGCTACAGAATTGATGCCTTTAAATTCTGGTGCTGGAGAAGACTTTGAGGGATGGCTAGGTGGCGCAGTGAGTAGTGCCAGCCCCAGAGTCAGGAGGACACGAGTTCAGTTCCGGCCTCAGACACTTAACACCCCCCCCACACACACACACACAAAACTAGCTATGTAACCTTGGGCAAGTTACTGAACCCCAATTGCCCTTCAAAAAAATAAGCAAAAAAAAAAAAGACTTTTAAGAGTCCCTTGGACAGCAAGGAGATCAAATAAGTCAATACTGAAATAAATCACTTTAGACTTCCCCAGAAGCCCAAATGCTGACACCAAAACTTAAATATTTGAAAAGATGAGACTCATTAGAAAAGATTCTCATGTTGGGAAAGACTTAAGGCACAAAAAAAGTGGATAGCAGAAAATGAGATGGCTAGTGTCATGGAAGCAACAGACATGTTCTTGGACAGATTTTGGGAGGTAATGAAGGGGATTCATGGGGTCACAAAGACATAGCCATGACTGACAAAAAAACAATAAGAGGAATCTAAAGACAAGAGAAGAGAAAGCAGAGGAGACTGGGGGAAGGAACTAATAGATTTATACTTCAGGTTGATTTTTTTTTCCTATCTCATTTGAATAGAAATTATAGTGCTATTGGCCCCCATTTTAGAATGCAAAAATAGAAACTTAAAAGTGGTAGGCATATTGCAGAAAACTTCACATTTAATCTTAGGTGAAAATGACATTTTCTCTCTATTCCATTTAGTGTGAAAAATATTCCTGGCCTCTATGAATAGTTAAACACTTAGTGGTGATAATGGACTTGATATTTTGAAGAGCCCCATGATACTAAATTAGCCCCAAGGAGCCTCAGGTTTGGATTTTTAGCTTAGAAAGAACACATTCGGAGACAGGAGTGTTAATTTTTCATTACTAAGAATCATTCAATGATACAGGAATCAAGGATACATAATGACTTGACTGGAGCCAATGGTAATTGTAGTCAGGGACTCTACAAGCCTGCCTCTAACCCTCACAGTGAAACTAGTCACACGTCTAGGTATCAGTAGTCAAGAAAAGTGAAGATTTCTCCAGGCCAAAGGAGTAAAGTCCTCCCACCACCTTCTTTGCAATTGCTTTTATCTCCAAAATTTGGATGATGTTACATAATTTCAACTAGTTTACACTGCATCAAGGTAATTCTTTTACATCTGCCTAATTAACTCACTTTCCCACTCACCATAAGACTCTTCCAAAGTTGTTGATCCCTCCTCAAACCTCTTTCCACCTTCTCATTTGTGAACCTTGCCTCATATTTCACTGTCAAAGTTGAGGTCTTTGGCTAAAGCTCTCTTTTCTCTCCTACTCATCTCACTTCCCCTAGATGTTTTCTATTACTACGAAAAGGCAATGGGAATAAGTACTTTAAGCACCTACTGTGTTTCAGGTACTACCATGTTTCCCCGATAATAAGACAGTGTCTTATTATTTTTTTTGGAAAGAAAAACACCAGAGGGCTTATTTTCAGGGGAGGGCTTATGTTGTCCTGCCTCAGCTCTCCTCCGTGGCACTGCTCTCAATGGCGCCAGCAAGCAAATCACTGGGGAAGAACAGGATGACACGCTCACTGCTGCAGCTCTGATTGGATGCAGCTCGGAGCGCGGCGTGCATTTCACGGGGGGGGGGGGGGGGGGGGGGGATAGACGGTGCATACACAGGGTACCATAATGTAGCGCAGGGGATCACCTTCACTACAGTAGCAA
>NW_027186304.1:32803625-32806305 GCF_028583685.1 Petaurus breviceps papuanus | reverse complement strand
ATCACCTTCACTACAGTAGCAATCTCAATAGGGCTTATTTTGGGGGGAGGGCTTATTTTAGAGGAATCTTACACAGTAAGGGGAGGGCTTATTTTCGGGATAGGTCTTATTATCGGGGAAACACGGTATGCTATAAACATTATTTCATTGAATTCCACTATCTCCTCCTTCTCCTGTCTCAGATGTAAAAGTGATCTTTCTCCTTACTAAAGTAAACCCCTGTGTATACACAAGTGATCCCATTTTGTCCCTCTCACTTATCTTTTATCCCTGCTTGTCTGCCAACTACTTCCCTACTACCTACAAACATGCCCATGTCTCCCTTAATCCATCCATCCCCACTAGCAATCATTCCATATCTCTCCTGCCTTTTATGGCTAAAGCTCCCTGAAAAGGGTATCTACATAAATGCTTTTATTTTTTTTTCTTTTCTACAATTTGATTTCAAACCTCATCATATAACCAAAACTGCTCTCTCAAAAATTACCAGTTATCACTTAATTTCCAAATTGAATGGACGTTCTCTCCCCCCAAATATGCCTCCTTCTTGACTACTTTGCTGTCTTTTGAAACTGTTGATCCTTCTCTTCTCTTTATACCCTTTTCTCTCTAGGTTTCTCTGATACTGTTCTACCCTGGTTCTCTTCCGATCTGTCTGTTGCTCCTTCCTTGTGTCATTTGCCAGAATTTCATACAGATCATGCCCACTAAAGGTAGATACCTTTCCAGTGCTCTGCCCTGGGCTTTCCTCTTTTTTTTTTTTTTACTCCATTTTGCTTGATGATCTCATTGGCTCCCCTGAATTCAAATATCATCTCAATGCTAATGCTTCTCAAATCCACTTATCAAGTCTTAACCTCTCTCTCTTGACCTCCCTACTCACATCTCCAAATGCCTGTGTGCCACAGACATATTCAATTGAACATGTCCAAGATTGAATTTAATTTTACCTCCAAAATCTCCCCTCTCTTCTTAATATTAATATTATATGTAAAGTTACCAACATCTATCCAGTCACCCATGCTGTAAAACTAGGTGTCACCCTCAGCTTCTCACTCTCTCTCCATATCCAATCTGTTGCCAGAGCTGCTGAATTTACTTTAGTAACATCCCACATATATTCCCTTCTCTCCTCTGACTCTGCCACCAGCCTGCCACATTCCTCTTGTCCAGTCATGTGTGGACTACTGCAATAGCCTGATTATAGTTCTCTCTGCTTTAAGTCTCTCTCCATTCCAGCCCAGTCTCAACTAAACTGTCAAATTTATCTTCTTAAAGTAGAGATCTAAGCACCTCACTCCAATGTGTTCACTAAATGCCAGTAGTTACCTGTTATCTCTAGCTTCAAGCATAAAATCCTCTGTTTTCTACTCAAAGCCCTTTACAACCTGGTCCCCTACTGTTTTTCCTATCTTCTTACTCATCATGGCCTACACAACATAATCAGCAATCCAATGTCACTGGCTTCCTTGCTGTTTCTTGAATAATATACTCCGTCCCCAGGTTCTGGACATTTTTCTGGCTATTCCTTATGCCTGGAATGGTCTTCCTTTTCATCTCTACCTCCTTATTTCCCTATTTTCCTTCAAGTAGTAGCATTAGTAATAGTAGCAGCAGAAGCAATAGTAATAGTAGTAGTAGAAACAATAAAAATAAATAGCATTTATATAGCAATTCACATTTTACAGAGTGCTTTACAAGTATTATTGTATTTTATTTTCATAAAACTCCTGTGAGGTAGGTATTATCCCCATTTTACAGATGAGGAAACTGAGGCACACAGCAGTTAAGTGATGTACTTAGGGTTACTCAGTTAATTAGTGACTGAGGTGGATTTGTACCCAGGCCTTCTTAATTTCAGGTGTAACACTCTATTTCAAAAATTCTATGTTCTACAAGAGGTCTTTTCATACTAGTGTCTTCCCTTTGCGGATTATCTACCATCCATCTGTATTTATTGTGGTTCTACCTAGTGGTTTTCATACTGTATGATCCATTAAATTGTGAACTACTTCAGGGAAGGAACTTTTACTTTTGTTTGTATTCCCCTTGCTTAGCATACTATCTAGCACAGAGTAGGCATTTAATAAACACTTATAGGCTATTGATGTTTTTTATTTTCCATTTTTTATTTCTCCTCTCATTTTTAAGACTTATTTCATGATTTATTTTTATTTTTTCATTAGTTAATACTCTATGTAAATAGTAGCTTGCTAATTAATTTTCTTTTTTCCAGTTTTGTTATTATACTTTTTCATGAAAAAAAATTCCCCTTAGAGTTTGCCTTCAGTCTTAACTGCATCTCCCACCTACCCCCCTCGCCCAATTGGTAACTGTTATTTCTCTTTCTTGGTATCCACAGCACTTAGTACAATACCTGGTACTTAGTTGGCAGTTAATTAAAGTTCGTTGACTGAGTCGTCAGTTGTCTTGGGCAATTGTCAAAGTCTGTGTTAAGGTGTTATGGTTTTCCCCTATGTATTTTCTGATATTGTTTGTTTATTCTTATGTTTTTCTTTCCTTTAGCTTCGTTTCCTATTTCTGCTGCTCCACCTAGTTAAATTCTTACTATACCCTTCCAATAATTCTAGTAGTAGTAGTAGTGGTAGTAGTAGTAGTAGTGGTAGTAGTAGTAGTAGTAGTAGTAGTAGTAGTAGTAGTAGTAGTAGTAGTAGTAGTA